>NW_027224283.1:326471-411785 GCF_023699985.2 Odocoileus virginianus
ATGAAAAGCACAGTAAAGGCTCCTGCTCACGTTTTCCCCTAGTTCCCTCTGCCTGCTGATTGGCCCTGGTACTACTTTGTGTGGCTCTGTGCGGTCTGGCATGCCCCACCATCTTGGGGACTGTGCCTAACTATCTATCTTTTCAATAGCAATTAACTCCTGATCTGTTGCTCTCACTTGTTTTTTGGCCCAGCATGTGATCTATCCTGGAGACTGTTTCATGTGCATTTGAAAAAGAGTGTGTATTCTGCTGCTTTTGGATGGAATACTCCATATATATTTATTACATCCATGTAATCTATCATGTCACTTGAAGCTAGTGTCAGACCACTGATGGGGTGCTGAGGTCCAGAGGGCCCTGGAGTAGTGCTATGCCAGTGATGGGCGGATCTGGGTCCTGGAATCTCTGACTATAGGGCCCTGGGGGTCCTAGAGCTGGTGTTTGCCCACTGATAGGCCAGTATGTTCTCTGAAAAAGTTGGGTGTGGGGCCTGGGATGTCCCAAAGCTTGTCTTGGCCCACTGGTGATTGGATACTGGGGCTTCTGGCTGAGGGTCCAAGGTGTCTCAGAGCTGCCCTTGTCATGTTGGTGGTTGGGGCCAGAGCCCAAGGTGTCTGGGGACAGGCACCAGCCTGCTGGTGGGTGGACTGTGTCCTGCCACAGCAGGTTGCAGGCTTGTGCTGGTCCTGGAGCTGGTGTCTATCCCCTGATGGATACAGCAAGGGCCTAGGGGGTCTTGGTCTGGTGTTGTCTCACTGGTAGGTGGAGCTGGGTCTTGGTGGTCCTGGAGTTGGTGTGTCAGTCTGCTGGACAATGGGGTTGGGACTCTGGGTCTTGAAGCTGGTACCTGACTGCAGGTGGGTGAGGCTGGTTGTAGGGCTAGAGCTGGCTGGCTGGTGGGTTGGACTAGGCAACAGGTGGTCCAAGGGCTATTGCCTTTTTGCTAGTTGGACATTGCAGTCTCTGGCTGCAAGGGCCTGGGGGTTCTAATGGGAGTACCTGCATGCTGGTGTGTGGTGCCAGGTCCTGGATTCTCTCAAGTACAGGGCCATGTCCCAGGTCAGTTGTGGCTTCAGGGGATCTTATACAGCCTGCCCGCTGCTGATTGGGCAAGGTCCTGGTGCTCATAAGCTAGAGGGAGGATTCCCGAATGTTGCTGGGCAGCATCAGCATTCATATCATAGAATAGGCTCCCAAATATGGCTGCTTACAGTGTCTCTGTCCCCAAGGTGAGCTCCAGCTGCCTTCTGACTCTGGGATTCTCTCCAAGGTGAGTAGGTGAACCTAATCTAAGCTCCTTTCAATTCACTGATTCTGCCTTGATTCCCTGAGCATGTGAAATTTTGTGTGTGCCCTTTAAGAGTGGAATCTCTATTTCCCACAACCCTTATATCTTTAGTTGCAGAAGATATTTTCTACTAGATTCTTGTCTTTTTCATCAATAATTACACTGTAAATAGTTGCAATTTTGGTGTGTCCATGAAAGAAGGTGAGCTCACAGTCTTCCTACTGTACCATCTTAGCCAAGCACTCTCACATTTTGGTCTTAATTTTAGAAAGATATTTTTACTAGGCGTACAATTGTGAGTTAATAGTTTCTCATCCCTGTTTTTAAAGCCAGCATCCCACTGTCTTCTGGCTGGCATAACTTCATTTGACAAGTCTCAGACTCTCTTCTTTTAGTAGTTTTTAAAAAAATTCTAAATGACTTCAACATATTCTCATTTTTGTTTTAGCAGTTTGAGTTTGATGTATCTAAGTGTGTGTGTGAGAGAGAGAGAGAGAGAGGGGAGGGGGCAGGGAGGAGGGAGAGGGAGGTGGAGAGGGAGGTGGAGAGAGAGAGAGAGAGAGAGAGAGAGAGAGAGACTGATTGACATATCCTGACATTTTGCTGTGAGTTCTCCAGTTTTCTTGGGTATGTTGTTTGTTTCTTTACAACTGGAAAGTTATCTGACATTATTCCCAGGTTGTTCGGTGGTAAAGAATCCATCTGCCAATGCAGGAGACACAGGAGACTTGGGTTTGATCCCTGGGTCAGGAAGATCCCCTGGAGGAGGAAATGGCAACCCACTCCAGTATTCCTTGATGACTCAGCTGGTAAAGAATCTGCCTGTACACCAGCCCAGGTTGGATGCATGAGACAAGTGCTCAGGGCTGGTGCACTGGGAAGACCCAGAGGGATGGGATGGAGAGGGAGGTGGGAGGGGGGATCGGGATGGGGAATGCATGTAAATCCATGGCTGATTCATGTCAATGTATGGCAAAAACCACTACAATATCGTAAAGTAATTAGCCTCCAACTAATAAAAATAAATGGAAAAAAAAAAGAAGAAGAATCTGCCTGCAATGTGGGAGACCTGGATTCGATTCCTGGGTTAGGAAGATCCCCTGGAGAAGGGAACGGCTACCCACTCCAGTATTGTGGCCTGGAGAATTCCACGGATTGTATAGTCCATGGGGTTGCAAAGAGTTGGATATGACTGAGTGACTTTCACTTCACTTCACTTCAGTAATCATGCCTGAAAAATCCCATGGACAGGAGCCTGGTGGGCTACAGTCCATAGGGATCTCAAAGAGTCAGACATGCCTGAGTGACTGAGCACATGACCTCAAATATTTATTTCCCTCATTCTGTTCTGTTATTCTGAACTCCTAGTGCACATATTTTTGAATGCTTGATATTGTCTCACTGCTTTAAAATAACCTGCTTTTTTTTCTCACACAGTTTCCTCTTTGCACTCAATTTGAATAATTCCTGTTGACCATTCTTCAGTTTTACTGATTTTTTCCTAAACTCTGTCCAGTAAGCTAATAAGCTCATTATAAAAATTCTTTATTTCTGTTATTGTGTTTTCTAGTTCTAGCATTCTATTATACTCTCAAAAAACTTTCTTTCTGTTAAAGTTTACCAACCGGTCCTGCATGTTTGTTAAAAAAATTAGATATTTTAACATTGGCATCATAATTATTTTATAGTCCATGTATGATAATTCCAAGATGTGTGTCACTTCTGGGTCTGGCTCCAAGTTTTATGTTGTTATTAATGGGTTGTTTCTTCTTGCTTTTTTGTGTGTCTTGTAATTTCTTTTCTTGTGTGTGTGTCTTGTAATTTCTGAATGCATGTTTACTATTAAGTATAGCCAAATAGTAGAAGTTGAGGTAAACATTTGTACACAGAAATGGGCATTATTTTGGTGTGTAAGGCTGATAATTAATAGATCAGACCTACTGAGTTGGAAATTGCTTGAGTTTAGTTTTAATTGGTGTTATCAATGGTTTCAGTACACCACAGTCTTTGAAATCTTTCAAATGTGGGCTACTATTACCTTGCATATAGTGCAGTGGCTCATTGTTAAATTTTCACTGGTGTTAATCTGGAAAAATCTCCTGGTGGAGGGGAAGACAGTGGCAGAAGTGATGTTGCAGGCATTAGAAAAATACAGTGGAAAAAAAGCCTACAAATAAGGTAGAGTTGACTGTTGCTAAGTTGTATTGATGTCCTGAAGAGGGTGATAAGAATCTAAGGGCTGTTAACGAGCAGTTAGTGGCAAAGTGTGGCAGCTAGAGGGCTTATCTATGTGTTGGTTAGTTAGAGGCCTTATCTCCTGTGGTGAGAACAGACAGTTGAGTGGCTTGTTGATCTACTTGTTAGCAGCAGAGAACTTCAGAGACATTTGAATGCTTAGTTCTGGCATGTCCTTTATGAAGCTCAGGACCCTGATGGAGGAAACATAGATACTGAAAATGTGGAAAAGACATATCTGGGCAGATGCTTTTGAGGATTTTAACTTTTCAGCTTGCTATGAGCACTTTGGATTTGCAGAGGTGGCCACTATTCCCTACCAACGGCTAGCTGGAAGATGTTTAGGAGGTCTCCTATTTATAAGACATTGGATGTTTCCCTTAAGAGCTGTCCCTGACTCCTCTCGTAGATGTCAGACTGATAACTAGGATTAAACCCAGAATAATCCAGCTGAGGAAATGCTGGACTTGGTAAAAGAGGAAAGAACCTATACACTAAGGAATGAAAAGAGTTGACTTGCTTGTACTGGCAGAAGTCAGAGAAGTGTTCCTGGGACTAGGATTTGATCAGGGTCCCAGAATGTAAGACTGGCTTGTGAGCAAGAATTTATTGACTTGGAAACACATTTTCAGGATGTGGGATTTAACATCCTCCCAGGGACCCCACTTCAACACTGGGGTAGCTCTCAGTGCTTGAAAAAGGATGTCCAACACTCAGTGATGTGGAAATACCTGAGTTGTCTGGAAGATGGTGAAGGAAGGAGTAAAAAGCCCGAGGGAGGTGGCAATAATGAAATAGGTACATGACATATGACCTTAAGGCCTATTAGTTGGTTTGTTCCATTGGAAGGCCCACAGCACAGATCATTCACAAGGTCATGGGAAATGTACTGCTGAGAGGGCCAACAGCATCACTAAAAAGTGCAGCGATGGCTCTCCTTTACTGGGGATGCTGGTGGGACAGATAGTCATGGGGCTAGGCTTGTTACTATTCATGGGAATGATGTGGCTTGAAGAGGTAGAGGACAGTTAACTCTCAGAAGCAATGACCACACGATTGGCAGGGTCAGAGAGGCAGCCAAGGGACTCCAAATGCAGAAAGTTATAGAGAGTTAATAGACTTTAGCATCCCAAGGCCTCCCTAAGAAGCATCTGTAACATGCCCAACCTCTTCAGGTTCATCTAGAAATGCATCCTGTAAAAGTACGGTGGACTTTGCCAGACTCCAGCTACAATAGATTCAGATCATTGCCAACACAACCTAAGATATCTCTTCACCTAAATTTACTTTTAAATGGAGTCCAAATGATTTCTTGGTAATGGTTTTCATTTTCATCTTGGTGATCAGAAATGTCCTTATGAACAGACATGAGATTCCATATAGTACTTTACAGTAGGAATCATTTTCTGTAAGAGATGCCAGAAAGAGGCAGACTTTTTTTTGTTGAATTATTGGAGGGAGAAGAAAATTGCTTACAACCTGAGGACGTTTTATGAAGTAGATTTTTTGTATGTGTGTGGCATCATGAATAATATCTCCTGGGAAGTATCTAGGAATTTCTGACAAAACATATTTACAACTTTTTGATAGCGATTGATAAGACAAAGAACCCTTCATGGAAGGTAGATACAGTCATTCACCTGATCACTAGATTTATGACAAGTAAAGCAGTTTTTAATCAGACACTTCTGTTTTGTATGTACTCTAAAGATATTATTTTCCTTCTTTATTAAAAGATATCTATAGGAAATAAAATATCTGAGTCGGCCTTCTTTGAATACCTTTCTCTTGCTGACAGATGTAGAACTAAATTTTGATGTGTGTTTTCAGTCAGTTTATCTGAGAAACAGTTTTAACAAAAGGAGTTATCACAAGGTCAAATTATCAGTTGGCATAACTTTTTTTTTTTTTTTTGAATTTCTTTACTTTTTATTATACACCAACTAGTTTATATTTTAGTTCTTTACAAAGAAAATGCTAAGAAAATTATAACCACATGTTATATGGTTTTAAAATCATAATTCCAGATTTTTTTACATATAAGATGGAATGGTCCAGCAGCTATGTCCACTGTCACAGACTTTAGTTCCATTCAATGATATGGCACATCCTGCAAAATTAACTAGTCACACACAAAAAAAAGTCTCAATTACAGTAAAAATGTACACACAATAAAGGTAATTTACAATGACAGATAAGGAATGTAATTTATCTTGGCTGTGCTTCATAAATTTAGGGTCAATAGCAGTTGGCATAACTTTAATGAATCATTCAACATTTCCACTGATTCTGAGGTCACTAAAATGAATAAAGATGTGCTATTTTTCTGGCCACATTATTGAAGGCTTCTTTTACTTGTTTATTCCTTAGAGTGTAAATGAATGGGTTCAATAAAGGGGCAATTAATGTATTGAGCACAGCGACTCCCTTATTGAAGGCAACTCCTTCTTTTGCTGAGGGTTTTATGTACATGAAGATGCAGCTTCCATAAGAGAGGGTGATGACAACCATGTGGGAAGAACATGTGGAAAAGGCTTTCTTCCTTTTCTGAGCAGAAGGGATCCTTAAAATGGTCCGGATGATGTTTGTGTAGGAAAGAATCACCAGCACTAGGGTGACCACCAACGTCACAGCTGCTAAGATGAAGTCAACCAGCTCCAGGAGTCTTGTGTCTGAGCAAGATATTTCTATGAGGGGTCCATAGTCACAAAAATAATGATTCAGGACATTGGAGGCACAGAAATCCAGTTGACTGGTCAGGATGATTGGAGATAGGATGATGAGAAATCCAGCCAGCCAAGAGCAGAGGACTAGCTGGATGCAGACTCTGCTGTTCATGATGGTCATGTAATGTAAGGGTTTGCATATGGCCACATAGCGGTCATAGGACATGGCAGCCAGAAGGTAAAACTCTGTGGCCCCAAAGAATATCACAAAGAAATACTGAGTGAAGCAGCCAGCAAAGCTGATGCTCTTGTTCCCAGTTGAGATACTGAACAGTAGCCTAGGAGTGAAAGTGGTTGTAAAGGCAATTTCTAAGAAGGAGAAGTTCCAGAGGAAGAAATACATGGGCGTGTGGAGGTGGGAGTCCAGTAGTGTGAGGGTGATGATCGTCAGGTGTCCTAAGATGCTGGTTATGTAGGCGAGGAGGAGAAGTATGAAGATGATACTTTGAAGCTCTGGGATGTCTGTTAGTCCCAGCAGAATGAATGCTGTCAAAGTTCGGTTTTTCATTGTTAATGATTCTGCCTGTGAAGCTGAGAAGAGAAATGAGGTATGAAAAGGGCAGCAGAGCTCAGGAATGTTGAGGGGAGGGTGTGGATTCCCCTTGAAATTTGTTCATGGAAAAGTCCTCTATCTAAGTTAACAGAATCTCTGTTGGTCTCAACTGGCCCTTCACAAAATATGTTTACCCAGGTTCCCATGTAGGCAGCTTTCTTTTTGAAGCCTTTTTCTTGAAGCAATGAAATAGTCACCTGGCACTCCAAAATGCATCTTCTGCATATAAAGATTTACCTCTTTATCCACTCTTTGCTTTTCCCCCTCTCTGTCTATGAAACCCTTCTCCAAGATCTTGTAGGGATGTTTCATCTTTCCTTCATGTTGATGCTTTGATGATTTGCTTCATTGCTGTCTTCTTCAACGTATCGGACACCTCCAGATCCATTTGCTCTGCAGGAGTGAATAGCTCTTTTTACATTCTGGCTTTTGTGCCTGGTGGCAGGTTTGGAGAAAGCTTTGAAATATTGAATTCTTTTTTGTATGAGACTTTTTCTTCTTGTTTTAACTGATAGAAGCGATTATAGGTAGCCAATAATTCTAGGAAGCTTTCTTTAACTGCTTAAATATTCAGGGAGTAATGTTTACTGGACCAGGAGTCTTTCTTATGTTCTTTTAGTTTTCAGGACATAGATGTTACTGCTACAGAAAAGTAGGAAAGAGTCAGCCTGGTCCCTTACAGACTAATATGGATTCCTCCCAGAAAAAAACCTGCTAGGGTCAAGAATCATTTTAGGTATTTATCTTAGTTCTGATCTTCCGGTATCACAGGAACTAAGGATCTTCAAGGGTGCTTATCTAGATCAAGTTCATAGTGGAAGTCCCTGTTGCCCTTGGCCCACTGTGATCACTGGACTCTAATGTCAAGGCAGTGCCACCCTCTGAATGGGAGGCTCAGGCTTCTGTTCACTTTTTGCTCTTTGGAGAATTTTTCTACATTATCATTGAGAAATTTACATTTGTATTGTACAGAAATATAATTACAAGTCTGAATATATAACTTTTTGGAGAAGTTCATTGCATCATTGTAATATAGAAGAATTGTAAAAGATAAAAATTCCACCAATAGGTGAATAAGTAAATAAATTGTGATGTTTTGCATTTGGAATAAAATGGGAAAATTATCTGTACTGACTTTTGCATGTTTACAATATATTGCTAGTGAAGTAAACACAATCACAAGTTTATATTGTGATTTTTATCTGTGTAAGAAACTGGGAATTTATTCATATATTTCCAAATGTCTGGAAGAATTTTAAATGGTCAATGATGGTTATTTCTGGAGTGCCATTGATCACAAAACAAGTCTTTCTCTTTTCCTTTATCCCCTTTATCCCCTTTATTCATAATCTAAATATAAAAAAATGAACCTGAATGAGAATTTTAATGGTAAAAAACAGTAGTAGAAATTACATTCAGTTGGATTTCATAATCTGTCACATAAAGTGATAATATTGATGAACTAAGGACATACTTACTTTTTGACACTCAGAAAAGATGTTGAGGGATTTTACCTCTGGATGCTGTTACAAAGAGTCAAAATTGAGATGTCAGATGTGGATAAGAAAGTAGGATAAAATGTAACATCTATCCCACTTTTCTAGTACTACGCCATGCCCTGATTGCTCACAAAGCATATAGGTTTCCTGGGCAGGAGTTTGAAAAGAAATAGTTCCTAGCTCCCTTTGCCTTTAATCAATCACTTGTTACTACCTTTTCTATAAGTTGATCCCATTTAGCATTGGATCTGCAATTTCTGAAGTTGCTACCTTATTTAAACTATTTGAAGAATAGAGGAATATTTTGCTTCTCACAGTCTCTTTTTTTTCCCTCCACTTGATCTGGACTTCTATACAATTTTTTATCAGTTTGAGTGATACACATTTTATTGAGTTTACTCATCAGAGACATTGGGGAATAAATTTTTCTCTGGGGTCCCAGGTCAAGAAAACTTTAATTAGCCTTAATAAATAATGTTGGGAATTAACTTTTGACAGGTAACTAGGAAGATGTTCCAAAGAGACCCATGAGGACACTGTGACAAAGGCATCAGTTACAGGAAAAAGTCTTGTGGGAACTGAAGCAATAATGATGATCATAATAAGAAAAATGCAACATTAGCTTATCAAGCATTTTACCTGAGCTGGGCAGAGTTTTATTAACTTCCATCCTTTTATCATTTTATGCTCACTACATTTGAGGCATTTGTTATTTTTAGGCTTTTGGCCCACCTAGTTAGTAGGAGTGTGACCTTCAGAAGGTTCTCTAGCCTCTCTGTGCCTCAGTTACCTCATCTGTTAAATGGGGGTAAGAATAGTAATTGCAAGATAAATCTATCATAAGAACTAAATGTGTTGTTAGATGTGGCGTGCTCAGAAGAGTGCTTGGAATACAGTAAATGGTAGACTACTTATCATTATTATTATTGTTATTATTTTGCCCATTTTGCAGATGAGGGAATAAAGAACATAAAAGTTGTGTAGTTTTCCCAACATCACATAACAAGTACTCCGAATTATTGGCATCTGAGAGCTGGTTTGCCTAATTCTACAGCTTGCCATGTGCCTTTTCAGGAGCATGAAGAATGCAGAAGTGGTGTTGGCTTCCTACTGTCAGTGGCATCACTGTTTCACCATGGGGGTGGGGGGTTTAACATTTATTTCAGAGGAAATTCTTTCTTTCCTGTGTTGGACCATTGTTCTCTGATTCTTGCTTTCTGATGAAAGGCAGGATGTTATATAGGCATCTATCTTCTCCTCAATGCACTTGAACTACCTTCCCTGATATTCCCTCCCCATTTTCTTTCTTTAAATTTTTTTTTAATGTGGACAATTTTTAAAAGTCTTTATTGAACTTTATAAAGTATTTCTTCTGTCTTATATTTTGACTTTTTGGCCATGAGGCATGTAGGATCTTAGCTGTTCACCAGGGATGAAATCTACTTTCCCTATGTTGGAAGGCAGAGTCTTAACCACTGGACCACAAGGGAAGTCTCCCCCACCTCCATTTTCTTTTTGATTCTGCATCTCTAGGTGGCTTCTATTCATATACTTGGAATCCACAGATCGTTTACATGGAAAACTCAATAGCGGACTGAGCTTCAAGGATCACAGAATCGTTGAGAGGGAGGTCCGTGGTGTTGTTACACTTGACTCTAGTCAAGAGAGCAGATGGTACTGGAGTTTCCTCTTGAGTTTGGTGATAAGAATGGTTTCTATTTTCAGGACTGGTCTAAGGTAAATATATGAGATCATGAAGTTTATCTTTAGTTCTCTGTAGTGAAGGTGTGCTTACTCTTAAGCTGTAGGCAGAGTGACTTAAAAAATGAAAGCTGGAATTCTACCAAAAATTTAGAGAAGAGCTAACACCTATCTTACTCAAACTCTTCCAAAAAATTGCAGAAGAAGGTAAACTTCCAAACTCATTCTATGAGGCTGCCATCACCCTAATTCCAAAACCAGACAAAGATGCCACAAAAAAAGAAAACTACAGGCCAATATCACTGATGAACATAGATGCAAAAATCCTTAACAAAATTCTAGCAAACAGAATCCAACAACATATTAAAAAAATCATACACCATGACCAAGTGGGCTTTATCCCAGGAATGCAAGGATTCTTTAATATCCACAAGTCAATCAATGTAATACACCACATTAACAAATTGAAAGATAAAAACCATACGATTATCTCAGTAGATGCAGAAAAAGCCTTTAACAAAATTCAACATCCATTTATGATTAAAACTCTCCAGAAAGCAGGAATAGAAGGAACATACTTCAACATAATAAAAGCTATATATGACAAACCCACAGCAAGCATCACCCTCAATGGTGAAAAATTGAAAGCATTTCCCCTGAAATCAGGAACAAGACAAGGGTGCCCACTCTCACCACTACTATTCAACATAGTTTTGAAAGTGTTGGCCACAGCAATCAGGGCAGAAAAAGAAATAAAAGGAATCCAGATAGGAAAAGAAGAAGTGAAACTCTCTCTGTTTGCAGATGACATGATCCTCTACATAGAAAACCCTAAAGACTCTACCAGAAAATTACTAGAGCTAATCAACGAATACAGTAAAGTTGCAGGATATAAAATTAACACACAGAAATCTCTTGCATTCCTATACACTAACAATGAGAAAACAGAAAGAGAAATTAAGGAAATGATACCATTCACCATTGCAACAAAAAGAATAAAATACTTAGGAGTATATCTACCTAAAGAAACAAAAGACCTATACATAGAAAACTATAAAACACTGATGAAAGAAATCAAAGAGGACACAAACAGATGGAGAAATATACCGTGTTCATGGATTGGAAGAATCAATATTGTCAAAATGGCTATACTACCCAAAGCAATCTATAGATTCAATGCAATCCCTATCAAACTACCAACGGTATTTTTCACAGAACTAGAACAAATAATTTCACAATTTGTATGGAAATATAAAAAACCTCGAATAGCCAAAGTAACCTTGAGAAAGAAGAATGGAACTGGAGGAGTCAACCTGCCTGACTTCAGACTATACTACAAAGCCACAGTCATCAAGACAGTATGGTACTGGCACAAAGACAGAAATATAGATCAATGGAACAGAATAGAAAGCCCAGAGATAAATCCACGAACCTATGGTCACCTTATCTTCGACAAAGGAGGCAAGGATATACAATGGAAAAAAGACAACCTCTTTTAACAAGTGGTGCTGGGAAAACTGGTCAACCACCTGTAAAAGAATGAAACTAGAACACTTTCTAACACCATACACAAAAATAAACTCAAAATGGATTAAAGATCTAAATGTAAGACCAGAAACTATAAAACTCCTAGAGGAGAACATAGGCAAAACGCTCTCCGACATAAATCACAGCAGGATCCTCTATGACCCACATCCCAGAATTTTAGAAACAAAAGCAAAAATAAACAAATGGGACCTAATGAAACTTAAAAGCTTTTGCACAACAAAGGAAACTATAAGCAAGGTGAAAAGACAGCCCTCAGATTGGGAGAAAATAATAGCAAACGAAGCAACAGACAAAGGATTAATCTCAAAAATATACAAGCAACTCCTCCAGCTCAACTCCAGAAAAATAAATGACCCAATCAAAAAATGGGCCAAAGAACTAAACAGACATTTCTCCAAGGAAGACATACAGACGGCAAAAAAACACATGAAAAGATGTTCAACATCAGTTCATTATCAGAGAAATGCAAATCAAAACCACAATGAGGTACCATTACACGCCAGTCAGGATGGCTGCTATCCAAAAGTCTACAAGCAGTAAATGCTGGAGAGGGTGTGGAGAAAAGGGAACCCTCTTACACTGCTGGTGGGAATGCAGATTAGTACAGCCACTATGGAAAACAGTGTGGAGATTTCTTAAAAAGCTGGAAATAGAACTGCCATATGACCCAGCAATCCCACTTCTGGGCATACACACCGAGGAAACCAGATCTGAAAGAGACACGTGCACCCCAATGTTCATCACAGCACTGTTTATAATAGCCAGGACATGGAAGCAACCTAGATGCCCATCAGCAGACAAATGGATGAGGAAGCTGTGGTACATATACACCATGGAATATTACTCAGCCATTAAAAAGAATTCATTTGAATCAGTTCTAATGAGATGGATGAAACTGGAGCCCATTATACAGAGCGAAGTAAGCCAGAAAGATAAAGACCATTACAGATATACTAACACATATATATGGAATTTAGAAAGATGGTAATGATAACCCTATATGCAAAACAGAAAAAGAGACTCAGATGTATAGAACAGACTTGTGGACTCTGTGGGAGAAGGCGAGGGTGGGATGTTTCAAGAGAACAGCATCGAAACATGTATATTATCTAGGGTGAAACAGATCACCAGCCCAGGTTGGGTGCATGAGACAAGTGCTCAGGCCTGGTGCACTGGGAAGACCCAGAGGGATCGGGTGGAGAGGGAGGTGGGAGGGGGGACTGGGATGGGGAATACATGTAAATCCATGGCTAATTCATTTCAATGTATGACAAAAACCACTGCAATGATGTAAAGTAATTATCCTCCAACTAATAAAAATAAATGGAAAAAAAAAAAAAAAGAAAGCTGTAAGTAAGTATGGGTTTGAGACCGATAATGTGTAACTGACCAAGAGTCTTCCAACCCTTAGACCCCCAGTAGGAAAGACAAAACAAGCTAATGGAAGTGGCAGAAGTACAAAGGTGTGTAAACGAAGACAGGAGAGATACTGGAAATGGATTCTTCAAAGAAGCAAAGGACGAGAAGATAAAAAAGAAGCCAAAGTGGGTGTAAACATGTGAAAGAAGAGATAAATGTGATCAGTCAGAAGCTGGCACAGAGAGATTATTTTGTATTCAGTATGTGGGATCATTTCTTTCCAGCCCACATTCTCCTAAGAGAACCTTTCTTGGTAGCTCCTTAAACACTGGTGATGGGAACTTGATAGCACAAGGGCCAAGCTGTCATAATTAGAATCTCTTTCCTGGGTGCTTATATAGTATTTGAGTTTGCTAACTGTATGCAGTCAGTTATGGAAGAAGATTTAGATTTTATGGGGCAGGCATAAAGGGCTATGTCACAGTGGATGAAGAATCAAGGATGCCGGTTCATAGTGAGAAAAGGCGGAATAGTCATAATGAGAGAAGGAGGGAGGAAGAGAGTGGGGGGAGGGGGAGGGAAGGAGAAGGATGAGAAAAGGTGGGGAGGAAAGAGAAAGGGCTGAAGTGCCAAAGCTGAAGTGCTTTTGAACTGTGGTGTTGGAGAAGACTCTTGAGAGTCCCTTGGACTGCAAGGAGATCAAATCATTCAATCCTAAAGGAAATCAGTCCTGAGTATTCATTGGAAGGACTGATGCTGAAGCTGAAGCTCCAATACTTTGGCCACCTGATGTGAAGAACTGACTCATTGGAAAAGACCTTGATGCTGGGAAAGATTGAGGGCAAGAGGAGAAGGGGACGACAGAGGATGAGATGGTTGGATGGCATCACTGACTCAATGGACACGAGTTTGAGCAAACTCTGGGAGTTGGTGAAGGACAGGGAAGCCTGGCATGCTGCAGTCCACGGGGTCACAAAGAGTTGAACATGACTGAACAACTGATTTGACCTGAAGAGAAAGGAAGAGAGAAATTCAGTAATCTTGAAACTGATGTTTCCAAGTAGATTTTAAGGTAGTCAAAGAATAGGTTCTAATAAATTATTCCACCAAGAGATTTCTGTCCAAATATAACATTTTAAAATACTGAGACATAAAACTTCACATTGAGCCCCAACACATTAGCTACTGAAATACAACCCATTTCATGCTTCTATATTAAAAAATTTAATTTTTATAAACAGACAAAATATAGAATAGTGAATCTCCATAACCAATCATTCATGTCGTGCAATTTGAAGATTTTGATACCATTTTAATCGAACCAAGGGCATTTCAACTGAGAACAAGCAGAAAACCGTGGAGGGTTTTAGAAACACTGAAAGCGATAGATATCTGTGCTCAGTGGATTTCTTCCAAGCATCCAATGTTTGGCCAGATCACATCCAGATATTCACCTTTTAAATAACAAGTTTCAAAAAACATTCTTTTTTTGCATCTTTACAAATATATTTTATACTTCAATAAGGAGCTTAAAAAATTTCCACATAGGGACTTTGCTGGTGGTCCAATGGTTAGGACTCTGAGCTTCCAATGCTGTGGGTCTGGGTTTGATCCCTGGTCAAGGAACTAAGATTCCACATGCTTCTCAGTGCTGACAAAAAGTTAAAAAAAATGCACTCAGAAGGAAATTTCCAAGGGGAAATAATTTTGGAGAACTCATGGTTTGACTACCTTGAAATGTATTTGTAAACAGGAGTTTCAAGATTAGAATTTCTTTGTCTCCCTCCATCCTTCCTATTTTTCCTACTCCCTCTCATTCTTTCCCATTTCCCTCCTACCCCTTAAAACCAACATTTATTTATTTAAGCTCCGCTGGGTGGCATGTGGGATCAGCATGAAAGGGGATTGAACCCAGGCCTCTTGCATTAGGAGTGCTCCCTGAATTGAGAGCTCAGAGTCTTAGCCACTGAGCGACCAGGGAAGATCACCCCCTTGCCTGTCTTTTATTTATCCGTTTCTCTCTCCCTTCCTCTGCTCCCCCACTCCTAGAATGAGTTGTGTTGTCCAGGATGAAAACGAATGGGCTGTTTAGTGTGGGATGATCTCTCCCATACTAAAACAGAATGAAAAGTTAGAGCCGCTCTGAGCTCCACGCTCACCTTCAGAGACAACCTGGCACCTGTTATTAGGAAGGGGGGAAAACAAAACTTCAAGTTATTATTTTTCCCTTTTGAGGTTTGAGACAAGAGTAGATGTATGCTCAATTATCACTTTTTTTTTAAAGGATTTTATATTGATCTTTTAATTTTATTGAGAATCCTTAAGACTTCTCCTCAGGATTGTTTCTAAGCAGAGTTTTCCCTGGGTGTGTCCCTTTGCTGTCTGACATTTTCTAAAACAAAACAAGACAACACAAAACAAAACCACACAGAACCCCTCCAGAGAGAGTTATTTGCCTAAATTATTCCAGGGACAGAGATTCCATTGTTTGAGAACTGAAATCCTGTCAGGTTTCTTAACCTGTGTGGTATGTAGGTAAAATTTGGTAGAAAATCCCACTGGAAAGAGCCATTTAACCGGATTATCTCTGGAATATTGATTCTGTGCCTTGAGCATCTGGTTTCTTCTTTAAGCACATGTTATAAACGGTGTCCTGTGTCCTCAGCCCCTCTCCCCACCATTCCACTGGAATTACCTTCACATTGTAAAACTTGGGAGGGGAGGTGAAATGAATTTAGAGGTATCAATGCAGTGTGTTAGCCTTTAAGATGCAACTGCTAAGGTGGGTGCATACAACATTTGTCTGCTTTGGACCTGGTTCTTTAATTGTCTGTCTTTTTTTTTTTTCCATTTATTTTTATTAGTTGGAGGCTAATTACTTTACAGCATTGCAGTGGTTTTTGTCATACATTGAAATGAATTAGCCATGGATTTACATGTATTCCCCATCCCGGTCCCCCCTCCCACCTCCCTCTCCACCCGATCCCTCTGGGTCTTCCCAGTGCACCAGGCCCGAGCACTTGTCTCATGCACCCAACCTGGGCTGGTGATCTGTTTCACCCTAGATAATATACATGTTTCAATGCTGTTCTCTTGAAACATCCCACCCTCGCCTTCTCCCACAGAGTCCACAAGTCTGTTCTATACATCTGAGTCTCTTTTTCTGTTTTGCATATAGGGTTATCGTTACCATCTTTCTAAATCCCATATATATGTGTTAGTATACTGTAATGGTCTTTATCTTTCTGGCTTACTTCGCTCTGTATAATGGGCTCCAGTTTCATCTATCTCATTAGAACTGATTCAAATGAATTCTTTTTAATGGCTGAGTAATATTCCATGGTGTATATGTACCACAGCTTCCTCATCCATTTGTCTGCTGATGGGCATCTAGGTTGCTTCCATGTCCTGGCTATTATAAACAGTGCTGTGATGAACATTGGGGTGCACGTGTCTCTTTCAGATCTGGTTTCCTCGGTGTGTATGCCCAGAAGTGGGATTGCTGGGTCATATGGCAGTTCTATTTCCAGCTTTTTAAGAAATCTCCACACTGTTTTCCATAGTGGCTGTACTAATCTGCATTCCCACCAGCAGTGTAAGAGGGTTCCCTTTTCTCCACACCCTCTCCAGCATTTATTGCTTGTAGACTTTTGGATAGCAGCCATCCTGACTGGCGTGTAATGGTACCTCATTGTGGTTTTGATTTGCATTTCTCTGATAATGAATGATGTTGAACATCTTTTCATGTGTTTTTTTGCCGTCTGTATGTCTTCCTTGGAGAAATGTCTGTTTAGTTCTTTGGCCCATTTTTTGATTGGGTCATTTATTTTTCTGGAGTTGAGCTGGAGGAGTTGCTTGTATATTTTTGAGATTAATCCTTTGTCTGTTGCTTCGTTTGCTATTATTTTCTCCCAATCTGAGGGCTGTCTTTTCACCTTGCTTATAGTTTCCTTTGTTGTGCAAAAGCTTTTAAGTTTCATTAGGTCCCATTTGTTTATTTTTGCTTTTGTTTCTAAAATTCTGGGATGTGGGTCATAGAGGATCCTGCTGTGATTTATGTCGGAGAGTGTTTTGCCTATGTTCTCCTCTAGGAGAGTTTTATAGTTTCTGGTCTTACATTTAGATCTTTAATCCATTTTGAGTTTATTTTTGTGTATGGTGTTAGAAAGTGTTCTAGTTTCATTCTTTTACAGGTGGTTGACCAGTTTTCCCAGCACCACTTGTTAAAGAGGTTGTCTTTTTTCCATTGTATATCCTTGCCTCCTTTGTCGAAGATAAGGTGACCATAGGTTCGTGGATTTATCTCTGGGCTTTCTATTCTGTTCCATTGATCTATATTTCTGTCTTTGTGCCAGTACCATACTGTCTTGATGACTGTGGCTTTGTAGTATAGTCTGAAGTCAGGCAGGTTGACTCCTCCAGTTCCATTCTTCTTTCTCAAGGTTACTTTGGCTATTCGAGGTTTTTTATATTTCCATACAAATTGTGAAATTATTTATTCTAGTTCTGTGAAAAATACCGTTGGTAGTTTGATAGGGATTGCATTGAATCTATAGATTGCTTTGGGTAGTATAGCCATTTTGACAATATTGATTTCTTCCAATCCATGAACACGGTATATTTCTCCATCTGTTTGTGTCCTCTTTGATTTCTTTCATCAGTGTTTTATAGTTTTCTATGTATAGGTCTTTTGTTTCTTTAGGTAGATATACTCCTAAGTATTTTATTCTTTTTGTTGCAATGGTGAATGGTATTGTTTCCTTAATTTCTCTTTCTGTTTTCTCATTGTTAGTGTATAGGAATGCAAGAGATTTCTGTGTGTTAATTTTATATCCTGCAACTTTACTGTATTCATTGATTAGCTCTAGTAATTTTCTGGTAGAGTCTTTAGGGTTTTCTATGTAGAGGATCATGTTATCTGCAAACAGAGTTTCACTTCTTCTTTTCCTATCTGGATTCCTTTTACTTCTTTTTTAATTGTCTGTCTTTACTGGGCTTGGGGAATGGAGTTAAGACTGATTCAGAGGTTTCCCTGGTGGTGCAGTGGTGGAGAACCCACCTGCCAAGGCAGGGGGCAAGGGTTCACTCCCTGGTCCAGCAGGATCCAAGGCAGGGGGCAGGGGTTCACCACCTGGTCCAGCAGGATCCTGCATGTGCCAGGCAACTCAGCCCATGCACGTGACTACTGAGTCCACACACCCAGAGCCCACAAGCTGCAACTTCTGACACCTGCACACCCCAGAACTCGTGCTCTGCAACGAGAGGCCACTGCAATGAGAAGCCTGCGCATGGCAACTAGAGGATTTCAGTGTTCATTGACAAAGACCCAGTGTAGTAAAAAATATTAAAAAAAATTGATTCAGTCTGGGAAGTAGGTAAATCAGCACACCCTCCTCTTGCCTGACCATTTCCTGCAGCTTCTGAGAAATACATACCCAGTTAGGGAAGTTCTGGGTTTCTCTCCCATAGGCCATCACCTTCATCCGAGAACTTTATTTTGGGTGACAAAGTCCTTGGAAAACAATGTCTCAGAAGTGCCCTTGAAGAGAGTGTGGAGGAGTTGAGGCTACGTGTGGCTCCTGAGCTTTCTGGGAAATTAAAAAACCTCATTTTACACAGAGAATGTGCTAAAGTTAGGCTCCACAGGATAAGACCTTCAAAATCTACCAACCTCCCTATCTGAGTCTTACTTCAGGGGCCAGATTACCTGTGACGAGGACACTGAGTGCCCCAGAAGAAAAATAAATAACTGTCTCAATATGCATCCTGTAGACAATCCATTTCTCGGTAACTATGGTCTGTGACCATGGGTGAGAAGAGACCTTCTTCTGACGTCTTCCTCCTTCCTGACCTGATCATCCCAACTATAGCTCGTATGGGCAATCACTCTCTGTCCCTCACTTCTTAGTGATAGATCTTGAATCAGGACCCTGCATATGTTTACCATATATGCTTACTTTTTGTTGATGAGTTTTTGTTGACTAATAAACCACTGTGATATTTAGTGGCTGAAAACAACCACATTTGTTTTATTCGTAGTTCTGTGGGTTGGCGATTTGGGCTGGGCTTGTCTGGATGGTTCTCTGTCGGTCTTTGATGGGCTCATCCATGTATCTTTGACCACTGTCAGCTGGGCAGCTCTGTTTCATGGTGGCAGGGAGCGTGCGTGTCTGTGTGTGTCTCTGTGTGTGAATTTATCTGCAAGGGTGATGGGGGCAAATTTTGCCTAGGCTAGTCCAGCCTTGTTCACATAGCTGTAGGTTTCTAAGACTTCTTGAGTTTCTGCAAGTTTCCTTGTGGTCAGATGGTAAAGAATCTGCCTGCAATGAGGGAGACCCGGGTTCAATCTCTGGGTCAGGAAGATCCCTTGGAGAAGGAATGGCAACCCACTCCAGTATTCTTGCCTGCAGAATTCCACGAACACTCTGGTGGGCTACAATCCATGGGCTCCCAGAGCTGGACATGCCTGAGCAACTAACAGTGGAAACATTAAGTGTCACTTGTATGAAGCAAGCCACATGGCCAAACCCAATGTCAGTGTGGGAGGGCACAACCAATGTAGGTGCTACAGGGAAGCAAAGAGTGTGCTCTAGTCAGTTGCAGTCTCTGACAGCTGGTCATCTTTGACACATGAATTGTGTGTTGAAATACAGAGGTAGAGTGAATCTGAGATGGGTTGTGGAGGACAAAGCAACGGGAGTGAGTGAGCTGCGACTCCTCACACACCCTGGAAGGTGCCTTGTAGTGTTGCTATTTATTTTGGAGCCCAGTCATTTTTCTGACCAAGTGTTTTACCACCTGCTTCACTTGCTGGTTCCTGAGAGTGTAGATGAAGGGGTTCAGGAGAGGGGCAATAACTGTATTGATTAGAGACACTCCTTTGTTGAGATCAACCCCTTGGCCTGGAGAAGGCTTTACATACATGAAGAAGCAGGTGCCGTAGCCATGGTGACCACAATGGTGTGGGAGGAACAGGTGGAGAAAGCCTTCTTCCTCTCCTGGACAGAGGGGATCCGGATAATTGTCCAGATAATCTGGACATAGGACATGGAGATCAGCACCAGCGTGCTGAGCAGCGCCACCAAAGCCAGGGTAAAATCCACCATCTGCAGCACCTCTGGCCCACTGCAGACCACCTCCATCAGAGGCGTACAGTCACAGAAGAAGTGGCTGATGTGGGTGTCACAGAACGGAAGCTGACTGGTGAAGATGAGGGGAATGAGGATGAGGGAGAAGCCTGCCAGCCAGCAGGCGAGGATGAGCCGCCTGCAGACTCTGCTGCTCATGAGGATGGGGTAGCGGAGGAGCCGGCAGATGGCGATGTACCGGTCGTAGGCCATGGCTGTGAGGAGGAAGAACTCCGTGGCCCCCAGGAAGATGTGGAAAAAGTCCTGGGCGACGCAGCCAGCAAAGCTAATGGTCTTAGTTCTCGTGGCAATGTTGAGAAGCATCTTGGGCATGATGACAGCCTGGAATCAAATTTCCAAGCAGGACAGATTCCGGAGGAAGAAGTACATAGGGGTCTGCAGGAGGGTGTCCAGCAAGGTCAGGCTGATGATGGCCAGGTTTCCAGAGACAGTCACAAGGTAGGCAAGCAGCAGGAGCAGGAAAACTGCCACCTGAAGCTCTTTGGTGTCTGTCAGGCCTTGGAGGAAGAACTCAGTCACCACGGTCTGATTGGCCATTGTGGATTTCAGGTCCTTTCCAGAAACGTGCAAGCCTGGGCAGATAGAGACATCAGACATTAGCAATCCAGGGCAGATAGAGACATCAGACATTAGCAATCTTGGGCAGATAGAAGCATCAGATATGCCTCCCACTGGGTTGAGGGAAGCAGAGCAGAAGCTTCTAGAGGCCCTTCCCTAGTCAAAAATGTCACCTTTTTTAGAATCCTGAAAGAATTATTGGATGCCAGTGACTGTCCTCTCTCACTCCCTTCTTCCATTCCTCTTTTCTTTCATTTCTCCCTTTTATTTCATCCGAGAAAGTCTATACAGAATCCTCTGCTAAGATCAGAAGAACTAAGATGTGTTCTGATCCACTGATGACAGCTTCTTCTGTTGATCACATCATCTGGCTACAAAACAACTTTCAGAGTAATGCTGCATCACTTTCTATTTTCAGACCTCTTGCTAGTTCTTCTGTCTGACTATACGAAGGGGGACCACACAGGTGAGGGCATTCTGCGAAACACAGTTCTCAGTTTAATGAAGATGATATAATAGTGAAACCGTGTACAAGCCCCTGTGTCCTTGTCTTCTGAAGTAAAATGCTGACTCAAGAGATAATGATTGGGAAATGTGAAGATGTAGAAATAAAGAGTAGCTATTGGTCTGGGAAACTGGTAACAATTTAGACTATAATTCTGCCACATAGCAGAATTTCCAAACTCACAGTTCCCTGAAAGATATAGATAAAGGCCTGACACATATTCCTAAGTTATTTTTACAGGAAGCAGACTCCCTCCAGATGAAAACTGCTGACAGCAAGCACATAGACCCTAGACTGGTTGAAATTAGAAGATTGATGATACTTAGAACTTCAACTTGATGCTGGCCAATCCCAGAACTGTCCGTGAGCTGATCACACCCTACTCCTCACTACCCTCTCCAGGGTGAGTCACACAGTCTTGAGGGCACTAGCCTACTGGCAAAGCAATAAAACCTATTTTTTCTCTACTTCACCCAAAACTCTATCTCCATGTCTCCATTTGGCATCGGTGAACAGAGGCTAAGTTTTGGTGAAATAGTTCATCATAGCCTGTCCTTGCAAGAAACTCATTAAGTAATCTTCTGTAAAATAGGAATAGTAACAGGATATTTATGACAATGAAATGACATAATGCTTGTAAAGATTTTAGCAGTGACTCCCACGTGGTGATATTCAAAAAGCAATTATTACATTAGTATATTAAATAGATAAACAAGCAAAAAAAACCCTCTGCTGTTCTCCCAGGCCTCTTTAGAATTGGCAAACACCTATTCATCCTTCAAGATCTAGCTTAAGACGTCTTTTTTTAAAAAAGCTTTATTTATTTTTGTCCACACCGTGCAGAATGTGTATGTGGGATTCTAGTTCCTGGATCAAGGGTGGAACCCATGTCCACCACAGTGGAATCTCAGAGTCCTAACCACTGGACCACTGGGGAAGTCCCCTTAAGACCTCTTATATGAAGCCTTCCCTGTAAGCCCTAGGCTGAATTCACTGCTTCCTCCTGTTTCCCATAATTTATAGTCTGTGCCTGGTATGGTGCTTCCCGGATGGCTCATGGTAAAGAATCCCCTGGCCAGTGCAGGAGACACAGATGTGGGTTTGATCCCTGGGTCAGGAAGACCCCCTGGAGGAGGAAGTGGCAACCCACTCCAATATTCTTGCCTGGAAAGTCCCATGGACAGGGGAGCCTGGCGGGCTACAGTCCATGGGGTTGCAAAGAGTCGGACATGACTTAGTGACTGAGCGCCTGCCGGGTATCCTTCCATAGGGCCTGTTATAAAGGGTGGAGCCTGTCTTCCTTGCAAGACCACAGACACCTGAGCTCAGGGACCGCTTTGTTCATCTGTGTATCTCATCACTCACTTTCCCCCCTTACTCAGTATCGGTACGCATCTTCTCAGGTCTGTATTGACAAAAACCCTCCTACTTCCTCACATATGTAGCATGCAGTCTTGTAATATGAGGCCATTCTTACTTACATTGAATCTTTATTAAAAATTGCTTGACATTGCATCTGGACATTAAAGATGGGGAATGTCTTGTTCATTTTGCATCAGACCACTTTCTTCTCTCACCCAGGTTTATTGAGGTACAATTGACAAACAAAATTGTAAGGTATTTAAAGGGATTTCCTGACAGCTCAGTTGGTAAAGAATCAGCCTGCAACACAGGAGACCCCGGTTCGATTCCTGGGTCAGGAAGATCCCCTGGAGAAGGGATAGGCTACCCACTCCAGTATTCTTGGGCTTCCCTTGTGGCTCAGCTGGTAAAGAATCTGCCTGCAATGTGGGAGACCTGGGTTTGATCCCTGGGTTGGGAAGATCCCCTGGAGAAGGGAATGGCTACCCACTCCAGTATTCTGCCTGGAGAATTCCATGGACTGTATAGTCCATAGGGTCGCAAAGAGTCAGACACGACTCAGTTTCACTTTCTAAAGTGTACAAGGTAATGATTTGATACACGTATGTTTTGTGAAAGGATTCCCCCATCCAACTTATTAGCACACCCTCTATTTCACATATTAATACTTTTTTTTTCTTTTGTGAGAATGTGTAAGCTCTATTCTCTTAAAATTTCAATTATATACTACAGTATTATCAACTATAGTCACTATGTTATACATTAACTACTCAGACCATATTCATCTTACAATTAAATCTCTTATCAACTTATGCCTAGCACTTCTACCTTCCACCAGCAATCAACAATCTGTTTCTGTGAGTTGGACTTTTTATTTAGGTTCCTTAGAAGTATTTGTGTAAGTAGTCCATATAGTATTTGTCTTTGTCTGGCTTATTTCACTTAGCATAATATCCTCCAAATTCATCTATGTTACTGCAAATGGCAGAATATCCTTCTTTTCTGAGAATTTAATATTCATAAAATAAATTATATATGGACCACATTTTTTTTTAATCTGCTCATCTGTTGATGGATGCTTAGGTGCATTGGCTACTGTTAATAATCCTGCTATGAACATGGGAGTGCAGGTATCTCTTAGAGGTGGTGATTTGTTTCTTTTGGCTGTGTGCCCATAAGTGGGGTTGCTGTGTCATGTGCTAGCTCTGTTTTTAGTCTGTTGAGGAACCTCTGTACTGCTTCTCGCAGTGGCTGTGCCAGTTACGTCGCCGTTAACAATGTACACGGGCTCTACTTTCTCCACATCCTTGCCAACACTTGTTCCCTCTTGTCTTTTTGATAGTGGACATCCTGACAAATATAAGATGATCTCTCATTGAAGTTTTGATTTACATTTCCTTAAGGTTTAGGGCTGTTGGCATCTTTTCATGTACTTGTTGGCCATTTGTATATATTCTTTGGAAAACTGTCTGTTCAGGTGCTCAGACCCCTTTCTCACACTGATCTTTGGTGTTTGACATGTGATAGGTATCTCTATAGATTGCTGGGATGGAACTGACAAGAAATAAAGTACTATGAGGCTAGTTGGGCTCATTTTTTGATAAAGAAAGTAAACTCCACAGAAATTAACTATTTGCCTAGGGCTGTGAGGAGAATCTAAAAACGATGTGGAAGCCTCTTCAATGTTTCCTCGCCAGGATTAGATCTATGATGCCCTCAGGTTTGTTATTTTGTTGTGTAGAAAAGAGACTTTCCCCTGAGGAAATCTATGAAGTTCTGTTGAATTATTTTCTCTCACCCCTTTTAGTTTGAGATCAATGACTCAGGAACTCCATGATCTCTGTCACTGGTCTCTAAACGTGGGGAACATTCACATCAGGGGGTGAGCCAGAGGATTTACTGGGGTCTGTGAAGGAGATATGTCAGTCTTCTAGTTATACCTTATTTTGTGAAATCTAAGACACAATCAAATGTTCCATACAGCATTGTTTTATGTGGCTTTAAGGAAGAAAAGATAGTAGTGACTAGACTATGACACTATGCTAAATTACCATTGATCATAAGACATTTCCCAGTTTCAGAGATGTTAAAATGTGTTTTTTGAAGTTGATGAAGTATTTTATTTATTTTTAGCTCTTTAAAAAGTTCCTGTTTTTTATTTTTTTTGTTTGTTTTTAAATTTCCTGTTTTTTAATTGCTATAAAGCATAATCTATAATGCTTATATAGAAGTACATATAAATAGTTTTAAAATAAATTAATATACACATATATTGGGGCTATATCCTATTCCACCCCCCCACCCCCGGGCGGTCTGTGTTTGCAAACAGGTCTATTTCTTTGGGGAGGGGAAATATACTTCTGGCTCCCCTGGTGGCTCAGATGGTAAAAATGCACCTGAATACAGGAGACCTGGGTTCAGTCTTTGGGTTGGGAAGATTCCCTGGAGAAGGCAATGGCTAACTCCTCCAATATTCTTGCCTGGAGAATTCCTCGGACAGAGGAGCCTGGCGGCTACAGTCCATGGGATCACAAAGAGTTGGACACGACTGAGCAACTAACACACACACACACACACACACACACACACACACATGCAACTCTCCTTTAGACTCATTAAAGAAAGATTTCTGAGCCTGTTATTTTCTCAGAATGAGCCCAAAGGAATTCCCAGGGGCAGTAGAGAATTTGCCCAGTGATTCAGAAGCCTTGGTCTTGGGTCATTTCTGGGGCCTGGAAAAGGAAGCTGTGACCTGCAACTCCCTCTTTCTCAGTACAATGACTTGTTATCTGAGAAGTGGCCTCAGGAACTCGTTAGTCCAGGGACAACACAAGCACCTCAGGTGATGATCCTTCAGAAAGAAAGCAGGAAGTGTACAGACCTGAATGTCCTATGTTTCATGAAGAGTTCAGACTTGCAGCCAAATGTGGAGGCAACACTGTAAAATAATCACAGGATTAAGTTTCCATAAAAATTTCTTTTCTTGACTCATTTTAATTTCTACCTGGCCTTCTGCATCATATCTGCCCCTTCAGCTGTAACAGTTCTAAAACATAGCTACCCAAGGACAAATTTCTGTGGCTTAGTCAACGTCCAAACCGTGTATCAGAAGGGTCAGAGAGAGTCTGTGATGGGGCTGGACGCTTCCCCTTGCGCCATGGCACATGGTTTCCCCCTGGAACCTAAGGTTCTGAAGTTTTGGGGCATGCAAGAGGCTTTTTATTTATTTATTTAATTTTTTTTTTAATTAGTTGGAGGCTAATTACTTTACATCATTACAGTAGTTTTTGTTATACATTGAAATGAATTAGCCATGGATTTACATGTATTCCCCATCCCAGTCCCCCCTCCCACCTCCCTCTCCACCCGATCCCTCTGGGTCTTCCCAGTGCACCAGGCCCTAGCACTTGTCTCATGTACCCAACCTGGGCTGGTTATCTGTTTCACCCTAGATAATATACATGTTTCAATGCTGTTCTCTTGAAACATCCCACCCTTGCCTTCTCCCAGAGTCCACAAGTCTGTTCTATACATCTGAGTCTCTTTTTCTGTTTTGCATATAGGGTTATCATTACCATATTTCTAAAGTCCATATATATGTGTTAGTATACTGTAATGGTCTTTATCTTTCTGGCTTACTTCGCTCTGTATAATGGGCTCCAGTTTCATCCATCTCATTAGAACTGATTCAAATGAATTCTTTTTAATGGCTGAGTAATATTCCATGGTGTATATGTACCACAGCTTCCTCATCCATTCGTCTGCTGATGGGCATCTGGGTTGCTTCCATGTCCTGGCTATTATAAACAGTGCTGCGATGAACATTGGGGTGCACGTGTCTCTTTCAAATCTGGTTTCCTTGGTGTGTATGCCCAGAAGTGGGATTGCTGGGTCATATGGCAGTTCTATTTCCAGCTTTTTAAGAAATCTCCATAGTGGCTGTACTAGTTTGCATTCCCACCGACAGTGTAAGAGGGTTCCCTTTTCTCCACACCCTCTCCAGCATTTATTGCTTGTAGACTTTTGGATAGCAGCCATCCTGACTGGCGTATAATGGTACCTCATTGTGGTTTTGATTTGCATTTCTCTGATAATGAGTGATGTTGAGCATCTTTTCATGTGTTTGTTAGCCATCTGTATGTCTTCCTTGGAGAAATGTCTGTTGAGTTCTTTGGCCCATTTTGTGATTGGGTCATTTATTTTTCTGGAGTTGAGCTGGAGGAGTTGCTTGTATATTTTTGAGATTAATCCTTTGTCTGTTGCTTCATTTGCTATTATTTTCTCCCAATCTGAGGGCTGTCTTTTCACCTTGCTTATAGTTTCCTTTGTTGTGCAAAAGCTTTTAAGTTTCATTAGGTCCCATTTGTTTATTTTTGCTTTTGTTTCTGAAATTCTGGGATGTGGGTCATAGAGGATCCTGCTGTGATTTATGTCGGAGAGTGTTTTGCCTATGTTCTCCTCTAGGAGTTTTATAGTTTCTGGTCTTACATTTAGATCTTTAATCCACTTTGAGTTTATTTTTGTGTATGGCAGTTAGAAAGTGTTCTAGTTTCATTCTTTTACAGGTGGTTGACCAGTTTTCCCAGCACCACTTGTTAAAGAGGTTATCTTTTTTCCATTGTATATCCTTGCCTCCTTTGTCGAAGATAAGGTGACCATAGGTTCGTGGATTTATCTCTGGGCTTTCTATTCTGTTCCATTGATCTATACTTCTGTCTTTGTGTCAGTACCATACTGTCTTGATGACTGTGGCTTTGTAGTATAGTCTGAAGTCAGGCAGATTGATTCCTCCAGTTCTATTCTTCTTTCTCAGGATTACTTTGGCTATTGGAGGTTTTTTGTATTTCCATACAAATTGTGAAATTATTTCTTCTAGTTCTGTGAAAAATACCGTTGGTAGCTTGATAGGGATTGCATTGAATCTATAGATTGCTTTGGGTAGTATAGCCATTTTGACAATATTGATTCTTCCAATCCATGAACACGGTATATTTCTCCATCTGTTTGTGTCCTCTTTGATTTCTTTCATCAGTGTTTTATAGGTTTTATATGTATAGGTCTTTTGTTTCTTTAGGTAGATATACTCCTAAGTATTTTATTCTTTTTGTTGCATTGGTGAATGGTATCATTTCTTTAATTTCTCTTTCTGTTTTCTCATTGTTAGTGTATAGGAATGCAAGAGATTTCTGTGTGTTAATTTTATATCCTGCAACTTGACTGTATTCATTGATTAGCTCTAGTAATTTTCTGGTAGAGTCTTTAGGGTTTTCTATGTAGAGGATCATGTCATCTGCAAACAGAGAGAGTTTCACTTCTTCTTTTCCTATCTGGATTCCTTTCACTTCTTTTTCTGCCCTGATTGCTGTGGCCAAAACTTCCAAAACAATGTTGAATAGTAGTGGTGAGAGTGGGCACCCTTGTCTTGTTCCTGATTTCAGGGGAAATGCTTTCAATTTTTCACCATTGAGGGTGATGCTTGCTGTGGGTTTGTCATATATAGCTTTTATTATGTTGAGGTATGTTCCTTCTATTCCTGCCTTCTGGAGAGTTTTAATCATAAATGGATGTTGAATTTTGTCAAAGGCTTTTTCTGCATCTATTGAGATAATCATATGGTTTTTATCTTTCAATTTGTTAATGTGGTGTATTACATTGATTGACTTGCGGATATTAAAGAATCCTTGCATTCCTGGGATAAAGCCCACTTGGTCATGATGTATGATTTTTTTAATATGTTGTTGGATTCTGTTTGCTAGAATTTTGTTAAGGATTTTTGCATCTATGTTCATCAGTGATATTGGCCTGTAGTTTTCTTTTTTTGTGGCATCTTTGTCTGGTTTTGGAATTAGGGTGATGGTGGCCTCATAGAATGAGTTTGGAAGTTTACCTTCTTCTGCAATTGTCTGGAAGAGTTTGAGTAAGATAGGTGTTAGCTCTTCTCTAAATTTTTGGTAGAATTCAGCTGTGAAGCCATCTGGTCCTGGGCTTTTGTTTGCTGGAAGATTTCTGATTACAGTTTCGATTTCCTTGCTTGTGATAGTTTTGTTAAGATCTTCTATTTCTTCCTGGTTCAGTTTTGGAAAGTTATACTTCTCTAAGAACTTGTCCATTTCTTCCAAGTTGTCCATTTTATTGGCATAGAGCTGCTGGTAGTAGTCTCTTATGATCCTTTGTATT
Source organism: Odocoileus virginianus (assembly GCF_023699985.2). NCBI lineage: Eukaryota > Metazoa > Chordata > Mammalia > Artiodactyla > Cervidae > Odocoileus > Odocoileus virginianus. The sequence goes on from NW_027224283.1 coordinate 355,132, forward strand.
TCAGTGTTGTCTGTTGTGATCTCTCCATTTTCATTTCTAATTTTGTTAATTTGGTTCTTCTCCCTTTGTTTCTTAATGAGTCTTGCTAATGGTTTGTCAATTTTGTTTATTTTTTGAAAAAAAAAAAACAGCTTTTAGCTTTGTTAATTTTTGCTATGATCTCTTTAGTTTCTTTTGCATTTATTTCTGCCTTAATTTTTAAGATTTCTTTCCTTCTACTAACCCTGGGGTTCTTCATTTCTTCTTCCTCTAGTTGCTTTAGGTGTAGAGTTAGGTTATTTATTTGACTTTTTTCTTGTTTCTTGAGGTAGGCCTGTAATGCTATGAATCTTCCCCTTAGCACTGCTTTTACAATGTCCCATAGGTTTTGGGTTGTTGTGTTTTCATTTTCATTTATTTCTATGCATATTTTGATTTCTTTTTTGATTTCTTCTATGATTTGTTGGTTATTCAGAAGCGTGTTGTTTAGCCTCCATATGTTTGAATTTTTAATAATTTTTTTCCTGTAATTGAGATCTAATCTTACTGCACTGTGGTCAGAAAAGATGACTGGAATGATTTCAATCTTTTTGAATTTACCAAGACTAGATTTATGGCCCAGGATGTGATCTATTCTGGAGAAGGTTCCGTGTGCACTTGAGAAAAAGGTGAAGTTGATTGTTTTGGGGTGAAATGTCCTATAGATGTCAATTAGGTCTAGCTGGTCCATTGTGTCCTTTAAAGTTTGTGTTTCCTTGTTCATTTTCTGTTTAGTTGATCTATCCATAGTTGTGAGTGGGGTATTAAAGTCTCCTACTATTATTGTGTTACTATTAATTTCCTCTTTCATACTCGTTAGCGTTTGCCTTTACATATTGCGGTGCTCCTATGTTGGGTGCATATATATTTATAATTGTTATATCTTCTTCTTGGATTAATCCTTTGATCATTATGTAGTGTCCATCTTTGTCTCTTTTCACAGACTTAATTTGAAAGTCTATTTTATCTGATATGAGTATTGCGACTCCTGCTTTCTTTTGGTCTCCGTTTGCGTGGAATATTTTTTTCCAGCCCTTCACTTTTAGTCTGTATGTGTCCCTTGTTTTGAGGTGGGTCTCTTGTAGACAGCATATATAGGGGTCTTGCTTTTGTATCCATTCAGCCAGCCTTTGTCTTTTGGTTGGGGCATTCAACCCATTTACATTTAAGGTAATTATTGATAGGTATGGTCCCGTTGCCATTTATTTTGTTGTTTGGGGTTCACATTTATACCACCTTTCTGTGTTTCCTGTCTAGAGAAGATCCTTTAGTATTTGTTGAAGAGCTGGTTTGGTGGTGGTGAATTCTCTCAGCTTTTGCTTGTCTGTAAAGCTTTTCAGTTCTCCTTCATATCTGAATGAGATCCTTGCTGGGTAGAGTAATCTAGGTTGTAGGTTATTCTCTTTCATTACTTGAAGTATGTCCTGCCATTCCCTTCTGGCCTGAAGGGTTTCTATTGATAGATCAGCTGTTATCCTTATGGGAATCCCTTTGTGTGTTATTTGTTGTTTCTCCGTTGCTGCTTTTAATATTTGTTCTTTGTGTTTGATCTTTGTTAATTTGATTAATATGTGTCTTGGGGTGTTTCGCCTTGGGTTTATCCTGTTTGGGACTCTCTGGGTTTCTTGGACTTGGTTGGCTATTTCCTTCCCCATTTTCGGGAAGTTTTCAGCTATTATCTCCTCGAGTATCTTCTCATGGCCTTTCTTTTTGTCTTCTTCTTCTGGGACTCCTATGATTTGAATGTTGGGGCGCTTCACATTGTCCCAGAGGTCCCTGAGGTTGTCCTCATTTTTTTTTATTCTTTTTTCTTTTTTCCTCTCTGCTTCATTTATTTCCACCATTTTATCTTCTAACTCACTTATCCTATCTTCTGTCTCTGTTATTCTACTCATGGTTCCCTCCAGAGTGTTTTTGATCTCAATTATTTCATTATTAATTTTTAATTGATTTTTTAAAATTTCTTCTAGGTCCTTGTTAAACATTTCTTGCATCTTCTCAATATTTGTCTCCAGGCTATTTATTTGTAACTCCATTTTGTTTTCAAGATTTTGGATCATTTTTATTATCATTATTCTAAATTCTTTTTCAGGTAGATTCCCTATTTCCTCCTCTTTTGTTTGACTTGGTGGGCTTTTTTCATGTTCCTTTAGCTGTTGGGTATTTCTCTGCCTTTTCATCATGTTTAGATTGCTGTGTCTGGAGTGGGCTTTCTGTATTCTTGTGGTCTGAGGTTCCTTTTTATTGTGGAGGTTTCACCCAGTGGGTGGGGTTGGACGATTGGTTTGTCAAGGTTTCCTGGTTAGGGAAGCTTGTGTCAGCATTCTGGTGCATGGAATTGGATTTCTTCTCTCTGGAGTGCAATGGAGTGTCCAGTAATGAGTTTTGCGATGGGTCTGTGTGTTAGGTGTGACTTTGGAGAGCCTGTATGTTGACACTCAGGTCTATTTTCCTGCATTGCTAAAGAATTTGCGTGGTATGTCTTGTACTGGAGCTTATTGGCTCTTGGGTGGTGGTTGGTTTTGGTGTAGTTATGGAAGCTTTTGGATGGTCTCTTATTCCTTAATGTTCCGTGTAGTCAGGAGTTTTCTGGTTTTCTCAGGATTTGGGCTCAAGTCTCCTGCCTCTGGATTTCAGTTTTATTCTTCCAATAGTCTCAAGGCCTCTCCAACTATACAGCACTGATAATAAAACTTCTAGATAAATGGTGAAAAAATTCTCCACCGTGAGAGAAACCAGAGAGGTTCACAGAGTTACATGAAGAATAGGAGAGGGAGGAAGGAGATAGAGGTGAGCAGGAGGAGAGAAAGGGAACTCAAGAGGAGAGAGACAGATCTACGCAGTTATCTGTTCCCAAAGTGTTCTCCGTAGCCCAGACACCCACAAAGATTCACAGAGTTGGATTGGGAAGAGAAGGGGAATGGAGGAAATAGAGGTGTTCTGAGGTAGAAAACAGAGAGTCAAAAGTGGGAGAGAGTAATCAACACACTCCTGAATAGAAATGGGAACTGAATATTGGATTCTTAAATGACCAAAATTTATATCACATACTACTGAAAAACAAAGATTGAAAATCTAGTGTAGAGGTTAGACTCTTTGAAATACAATATTTAAAGACAAAAAAAAAACAAAAACACACACACAAAAAATTTAGAAATGTATATGAAGTTCAGTTTAAAAATAGGGTTTCTCTCTCTCTCTCTCTTTTTTTTTTTTGGCAAGGTTATAGTGAAATGAAAATGAAAGTTAAGGAATAATAGAGGAGTATTAGAGGACTCTAAAAGGAAATAGGAGAGAAAAACAAGAAAAAGAAAAAAAAAAAAAAAAGAAAAAAAATTTTTTTTTTTTTCCCCTAATTAAAAAAAATCGTAAAAATATATGAAAATGAAAGTTGAGGAGTAATGGGGGAGTAATAGGGAATTATAAAAGAAAATAAAAGAGAAAAAATAAAAAATAAAAATTAAAAAAAAAGGAAAGAAAAAAAAATTTTTTTTAATTAAAAAAAAATGTACATATATATCTAGGAATTTCTCTGAGGTTGTTGCGGTCAGCGTAGGTTCAGTTCAATTTCAGATAGCTCCTCTTTCCAGCTTACACTTCTCGATATCTGTAGGCCCCTTCCCGTGTAGTCGGTGTTACCTTCAGGGATTTTAATCTGTTGCACTGGTCCTTTCTGAAGCGGTTCCATTTGTTTATTTGGCTTCTGGTTGCAGTCTCTTCAGCGTCTAATTTCCGCCCTGACACAGGCGGGCGGAGGTGATCTCTTATTTAGGTTCTCTAGTTCAGTTCAGTCCTGCTACGGGGAGGGCGGGGCGCTGCAGACAGATACTGCTCTGTGTGGATAGCACTCACCGTGTTCCGGCCACACTGGGTTTGCCCCGCTCACGGGTGTCAGTGCTTTCCCCGTCTACACTGCTCAGGCTCCCGGCTGCTCTATATGGAGCGGGCCCTGCGTTGAGTGCGGTTCCAGTTTTCGGGTACTCCACAAAAGCGCGGATTCGGTTGCGCCTGCGTTTTGTGCCTTCCCCGGCCTGAGCGGTTCAGGCAGCCAGGGGCTTGGGCGCACTCTCCCCGGGTGCAGCACGCCTTTTCCCTCCGCGGCGAGCGGCCCAGGCAGCCAGAGGCTTGGGCGCAATCTCCCCGGGTATGGCACGCTTTTTCCCTCCGCGGCCCCAGCACGCACCGCCAGTCGGGTCTCAGGAAGTCTGCAAGAGGCTTCTGAACAGGTCCCACTCAATCAAAATGGGACATTTGCTTTATAGACTCTATTATTATGGACCCAGAGGATCAATTATGGGAAACAACAAATGGTCCTCAGGGGGATCTGTGCTCAGAATTTGCTAATGAGCTTTGGGTGTGGTTGTTTTGGCCACAGTTGTAAGCAGGACAATTTGTGAAAAATCCCCAGAGAAAGGGACATTTACGTAAAAACTCCTCCTAAAAGAATATGTGCACCTGTCATTTGTTAACAATGTATCAATATTTGGTAACAAGTGTTGAAAATGTTTTTGAGAACTGATGAATATGTTGCAGAGTTCTAAAGAATAGCAAGGAGAGATAAGAAAGCCTTCCTTGGTGATCAATGCAAAGAAATATAGGAAAGCAATAGAATGGGAAAGACTAGAGATCTCTTCAAGAAAGTTAGAGATACCAAGGGAACATTTCATGCAAAGATGGGCTCAATAAAGGACAGAAATGGTATGAACCTAACAGAAGCAGAAGATATTAAGAAGAGGTGGCAAGAATACACAGAAGAACTGTACAAAAAAGATCTTCACGACCCAGATAATCATGATGGTGTGATCACTCACCTAGAGCCAGACATCCTGGAATGTGAAGGTCAAGTGGGCCTTAGAAAGCATCACTACGAACAAAGCTAGTAGAGGTGATGGAATTCCAGTTGAGCTATTTCAAATCCTGAAAGATGATGCTGTGAAAGTGCTGTATTCAATATGCCAGCAAATTTGGAAAACTCAGCAGTGGCCACAGGACTGGAAAAGGTCAGTTTTTATTCCAACCCCAAAGAAAGGCAAAGCCAAAGAATGCTCAAACTATCGCACAGTTGCACACAAGCCAGGCTTCAGCAATATGTGAACCATGAACTTTCAGATGTTCAAGCTGAATTTAGAAAAGGCAGAGGAACCAGAGATCAAATTGCCAACATTCGTTGGATCATCGAAAAAGCAAGAGAGTTCCAGAAAAACATCTATTTCTGCTTTATTGACTATGCCAAAGCCTTTGACTGTGTGGATCTCAATAAACTGTGGAAAATTCTGAAAGAGATGGGAATACCAGACCACCTGACCTGCCTCTTGAGAAACCTATATGCAGGTCAGGAAAGCAACAGTTAGAAATGGACATGGAACAACAGACTGGTTCCAAATAGGAAAAGAGTACATCAAGGCTGTGTATTGTCACCCTGCTTATTTAACTTATATGCAGAGTACATCATGAGAAACGCTGGGCTGGAGGAAGCACAAGCTGGAATCAAGATTGCTGGGAGAAATATCAATAACTTCAGATATGCAGATGACACCACCCTTATGGCAGAAACTGAAGAAGGACTAAAGAGCCTCTTGATGAAAGTGAAAGAGGAGAGTGAAAAAGTTGGCTTAAAGCTCAACATTCAGAAAACTAAGATCATGGCATCTGGTCCCATCACTTCATGGCAAATAGATGGGGAAACAGTGGAAATAGTGGCTGACTTTATTTTTCTGGGCTCCAAAATCACTGCAGATGGTGATTGCAGCCATGAAATTAAAAGACACTTACTCCTTGGAAGGAAAGTTATGACCAACATAGACAGCATATTAAAAAGCAGAGACATTACTTTGTCAACAAAAGGTCCATCTAGTCAAGGCTATGGTTTTTCCAGTGGTCATGTATGGATGTGAGAGTTGGACTATAAAGAAAGCTGAGTGCCAAAGAATTGATGCTTTTGAACTGTGGTGTTGGAGAAGACTCTTGAGAGTCCCTTGGACTGTGAGGAGATCCAACCAGTCCATCCTAAAGGAGATCAGTCCTGGGTGTTCATTGGAAGGACTGATGCTGAAGCTGAAACTCCAGCACTTTGACCACCTGATGGGAAGAGCTGGTTCATTTGAAAAGACCCTGATGCTGGTAAAGTTGAGGGCAGGAGGAGAAGGGGGCAGTAGAGGATGAGATGGTTGGATGGCATCACCGACTCAATGGACATGGGTTTGGGTGGACTCGGGAGTTGGTGATGGACAGGGAGGCCTGGTGTGCTGTGGTTCATGGGGTCACAAAGAGTGGGACACAACTGAGTGACTGAACTGAACTGAACTGATGAGTATGTTGGAAGGCACTGAAGACAAGTTTGTCATTCTTACAATTTTGGCTGGTCCATTCACAAGCATCTATAAATGCTGAGTTAGTTCATCAGTGTAAATCATTTTAAAATGTGTTGTTTATTTGTTTCTGGCTGTGCTGGGTCCTTGGTCTGTGGTAGGTTCCTCTAGTTGTGGCAGGTGGGGGCTGTTCTTTAGTTGTGATGTGAAGGCTTCTCTCTTTGGGGCTCCGGGCTCTAGAGTGTGGGCTCAGTAAATGTGGCTCGTGTGTTTAGCTGCTCTGAGGTATGTGGGATCTTCCTAGACCAGGGTTAAATTTGTGTTCCCTGCATTGGCAGGCAATGGTGATTCTTAAACATTGGACCACCAGGGAAGTTTTTAGTTGGCTTTAAATCCTACTATAATACTAAAATATTTTATTCAGATGTGGCAGTTCAATATGTCAGCAAATTTAGAAAACTCAACAGTGGCCACAGGACTGGAAAAGGTCAGTTTTCATTCCAATCCCAAAGAAGGGCAATGCCAAAGAATGGTTCAAACTACTGCACAATTGTGCTCATTTCACATGCTAGCAAGGTAATACTCAAAATCCTTCAAGCTAGGCTTCAACAGTATGTGAACTGAGAACTTCCAGATGTACAAGCTGGATTTAGAAAAGGCAGAGGAACCAGAGATCAAATTGCCAACATCTGTTGGATCATAGAGAAAGCAAGGGAATACTAGAAAAATATCTACATCTGCCTTATTTACTATGCTAAAGCGTTTGACTGTGTGGATCACAACAGCTACCCACTCTAGTATTCTTGCCTGGAGAATTCCATGGACAGAGGGGCTTGGCAGGATGCAGTCCACGGGGTCCCAAAGAGTCAGACATGACTCTTCACTTTGTTTAACTTATATGCAGAGTGAAAGTGAAAGTCACTCAGTCATGTCCGACTCTTTGTGACCCCATGGATTATACAGTCCATGGAATTCTCCAGGCCAATACTGGAGTGGGTAGCCTTTCCCTTCTCCAAGGGATCTTCCCAACCACAGGGATCGAACCCAGGTCTCCCACATTGCAGGCAGATTCTTTATCAGCTGAGCCACAAGACATCATGTGAAATGCCAGGTCAGTAAATCACAAACTGGAATCAAGATTGCTGGGAGAAATATCAACAAATTCAGATATGCAGATGATACCACTCTAATGGCAGAAAGTGAAGAGGAACTAAAGAGCTTCTTGATGAAGGTGAAAGAGGAGGGTGAAAAAGCTGGCTTAAAACTCAACATTTGAGAAACTAAGATCATGGCATCTGGTCCCATCACTTCATGGCAAATAGATGGGGAAAAAGTGGAAACAGTGATAGCTTTAAACTTGGGCTCCAAAATCACTGTGGATGGTAACTGCAGCCATGAAATTAAAAGACACTTGCTCCTTGGAAGGAAAGCTATGACCAACCTGAAAAGCAGAGATGTCACTTTGTTGACAGCGGTCCATGTACTCAAAGCTGTGGTTTTTCCAGGGGTTGTGTAAGAATGTGCGAGTTGTACCATGAAGCAGCCTGAGTGCTGAAGAACAGATACTTTCAAACTGTGGTCCTAGAGAAGACTCTTGAGAATCCCTTGAACTGCAAGGAGATCAAACAAGTCAATCTTAAAGGAAATCAACCCAAATATTTATTGGAAGAACTGAAGCTGAAGCTCCAATACTTTGGCCACTTGATGGGAAGAGCCAACTCATTGGAAAAGACCCTGATTGAAAGACAAAAGGAGAAGGCGGTGGTAGAGGATGAAATAGGTTAGATAGCATCACTGACTCAGTGGACATGAATTTGAGCAAACTCCAGGAGATAGTGGAGGACAGAGGAGCCTGGCATGCTGCAGTCCATGGGGTCACAAAGAGTTGGACATGACTTAGCAACTGAACAACAACAACTAAAATATTTTATTGAGATGTGGCAGTTCAGATGGGTACCCCTGCATGATGTGATTCTGGTGTGTTATTATAACAGAATCAGAAATCTCAGGGTCTAGTTCTAGTTCGAGTCTCAGTGGTGGCATGTGAGAAGTAGTTCCCTGACCAGAAATTGAACCCAAGCTCCCTGCATTGGGGGTGTGGAGTCTTAGCCACTGGGCCACCAGGGAAGTCCCCTGAGATACTGCTTTAAAAAGAAGAGGGTTGAAGAAGTTATCCTTGAGAAGAACTTCATAAATATTATTCAGATTCTGTTTGAAGTTTGAGGTCTTTACATTCATTGAAGACTCACAATCTTTCTGGCCACATTTTTGAAGGCTTGTTTTACGTGTCCATTCCTCAGAGTGTAAATGAATGGGTTCAATAAAGGGGCAATTGAGGTATTGAGCACAGCGACTCCCTTATTGAAGGCAACTCCTTCTTTTGCTGAGGGTTTTATGTACATGAAGATGCAGCTTCCATAAGAGAGGGTGATGACAACCATGTGGGAAGAACATGTGGAAAAGGCTTTCTTCCTTTTCTGAGCAGAAGGGATCTTCAGAACAGTCTGGATGATGTTTGTGTAGGAAAGAATCACCAGCGTCAGGGTGACCACCAACGTCACAACTGCTAAGATGAAGTCAACCAGCTCCAGGAGTCTTGTGTCTGAGCAAGATATTTCTATGAGGGGCCCATAGTCACAATAATAATGATTCAGGACATTGGAGGCACAGAAGTCCAATTGACTGGTCAGGATGATTGGGGATAAAATGATGAGAAATCCAGCCAGCCAAGAGCAGAGGACTAGCTGGATGCAGACTCTGCTGTTCATGATGGTCATGTAATGTAGGGGTTTGCATATGGCCACATAGCGGTCATAGGACATGGCAGCCAGAAGGTAAAACTCTGTGGCCCCCAGGAATATGGCAAAGAAATACTGAGTGAAGCAGCCAGCAAAGTTGATGCTCTTGTTTCCAGTTGATATGCTGAATAGTAGCCTAGGAGTGAAAGTGGTTGTAAAGGCAATTTCTAAGAAGGAGAAGTTCCAGAGGAAGAAATACATGGGCGTGTGGAGGTGGGAGTCCAGTAGTGTGAGGCTGATGATCGTCAGGTTTCCAATAATGCTGAATACATAGGTGAGGAAGAGAAGTATGAAGATTACAGACTGAAGCTCTGGGATGTCTGTTAGTCCCAGCAGAATGAATTCTGTTATATAGGTTTGGTTTTTCATTGCTAGCCTTTGCTGCCTACAAAGGAAAGAAATCAGTGATGAGGATGGAAGAGGAGCTCGGAAACCTTTGGGAGAGCCTAAGCTTTACTTGTTGAGTTGGTTCAAATGCCTTTTTTTTCCTGTCATTTTGACTTAAATGAGTTTTTCTATTGGACAGAAGTTGACTCTTCACAAGAATTTCTTTTTTAAAAAAAATCAATTTATTGTTTTTTTTTGTTTGTTTGTTTTACTTTGCTATTGAGTTGTGTGAGTTCTTTACGATTTAGTAACCCTTTATCAGATGCGTGGTTTCCAAATATTATCTACCATTCTGGTTGGTTGTCTTTCATTTCATTCATGGTCTCTTGAATGAAAGCTGGGGATAAGTTTTTAACTTTAATTAATTTATTAACTGATTAATTAATTAATTTTAGTTCCCTAATGAAGGATGGAACCCTTGCCCCCTGCAGTAGAAGTGCAGAATCTTAACCACTGGACTGCCAGGGGAGTCCCAAGGATTATTTTCTTAAATTTTCATGTATGAGGGTTTTCTCCATGGTCCTTTTCAACTTTTCATGTACTTCCCTAGCCTACCTTCTAAACCAATGCCTAAGTTATCATTTTCTATATTTCCTATTTTTATTTTCATTTTCAAAGTTAACTTTACTTTTGATTTTTCTTTATTTCTGCTAAGTTGGCAGTGAAATTTCATTTCTGTAACTCTCTTGGTCTCAGTGTGAGAAGAAATGCTAACTTGTTAGCTACAGTTGAGGAGTCTTTAGAATAGAATCAGCAATGCCATTATGACTGTGGTAACCAAAGATGCCCCAACTTTTCTCTGATGTTGCAAATTTGAGACCATTGTAACTAACGTCACCAGTCTCACAATCACTGCTGCTGCTGCCAGCTTTCCCTCAGGTCCCGGTTATCCTGTCTTAGGGGCCTTCAGCAGAGGAACAGACAGTATCTCTCCAATCAGATACCTGCTATCATTTTCTTACATGTCCATGTTTGTTGATAAGCATGTAATTTTACTCTGGCTAGAAAAATATAACTGGAATCAAAAGTTGTGAGCCTTATTGAGAAATTTGATTTTTTTCTTCTAGTATCTTTAAAATTTCTGCCTTTAGTGGCTTCTCCCTAATTTTTCCTCCTTTCTTCAGACACTGATGAGGCATCTCTTACTTTGGCACTTCTTTCTCCCAAACACACATACGGGTGGTTCGCCTGCTTTAGCTTCCACATGAGTGAAATGGTACTTACACCTGTCTCATGCTACCCCTCAAGTGGATATTTGTAGGCCTGAATTCTTATTTCATTTTCATCTCCGTATCATTAACTTTAACATATTTCTTTTAGATATTCTCCCCTCTAACTAAACTTAATATGTTAAAATTATATCAGCATATTTCTACCTTGTGATCAAAAACATCTTTAAATGTCCAAGCTCTTTGATAGATTTTTTTTTTTGTTTGATGTTTTAAGATATTTACTTTTGAAATAAGTGTTGGTTCTCTTGCGTTTCCTCTGCTCTTAAGGAACCTACATTCAGTCTTTGGAGAGATGTAATGTACACATGAAATAGATAATGGTTGAGACTTCTCTGGTGGTCCAGGGGTTAAGCATTCACCTACCAGTGTAAGGGACACGGGTTTGATCCCTGGCCCAGGAGGATTCCACATGCCGTAGGGCGACTAAGCCTGTAGGCTGCAACTACTGAGTCTGCGTGCCCTGGAGCCTGTGCTCGGCAACAAGAGAAGCCTTTACTACCAGAAGCCTGTGCACCGCAACTAGAGGGTAGCCCCACTTGCTGCAACTAGAGAAAGCCCATGCATAGCAATGAAGACCCAACTCAGCCAAAAACAAAAATAAATTTAAAAAATAGAAAATGATTAATGACTGAATAGAATACATTAATTCCTATCTTAAAAATACTACTTTATACAAAGTGGCAGTTTTATAACTTCATGTTTTCTGCTAGAAGTCAGTTGAGAAAACTGTTCATGGACCACTGTTGTTTAGCAGCCAAGTCGTGTCCGACTGCAGCCCCATGGACTGCAGCCTGCCAGGCGCCTCTGTCCTGGGGACTTCCCAGGCAAGGAGACTGCAGTGGGCTGCTGCTTCTTTCCCCAGAATAGACCACTGACCGAAGTTTAATTTTCTGAGCATTTAGCCACTCACATTCAAAAGGAAAATTATAGTCCTTGCATTGACCCTGGCAATATATGGCTCAAGCAAATAGTTTCTCTCTGTTTCTGTAGCCATAAGGCTATAGCAGTTACAGGCCTCTGTGAGAGCTGGCCTCTTCCTTCACTTCCAGCAGATCTCCTGTGCAAATGGGGAGGAAAATCAGCGAGTTAAGTCCAGTTGCTAAGTATGTTATCTGAGTAAGATAATCTGTGCAAAGTGTAATTAGCATTTGTGAGATGTTTTATGGCATTAAAAAAAATTGTGGTCAAAAACACAAGATAAAATTTACCATCTTAACCATTTTTTTTTCTTTTTAAAAAATACATTTATTTTAAAATTGAAGGATAATTGCTTTACAGAATTTTGTTGGTTTCTGCCAAACATCAACATGAATCAGCCAAAGCGTGGAGTTCGATGTTAAGCATATCCACATTGTTGTGCAACAGATCTCCAGAATTTTTCATCTTGTAAAGCTGAAATGTTATGCCTGTTGAACAACTCTCCCTACTCCCACTCAACTGCTCTTCCTGGCAGCCACCATTCTACTTTCTATTTTTATGATTTTGACTACTTTAGACATCTCATATAAGTGGAATCATACACTATGTATGTATGTATGTATGTATGTATTTTTGTGACTGGCTTATTTCACTTAGTGTAATGATCTCAAGGTTAATAATCCACGTGACAGGATTTCCTTCCTTTTAAAGATTGAATAATATTCCATTGTATGTATATATCACATTTTATCTACCCATTCATCTGCTGATGGATGTTTGGGTTGCTTTCACTTCTTGATTATTGTGAATAAAGCTGCTATAATCATGGGTGTCCAAATATATCTTCAAGATTCTACTTTCATTTCTTTTGGATATGTATCCAGAAGCATATTTTGCTGGATCATATTATAATTCTATTTTTAGTTTTGTTAGAAATAGCCACGCAACTTTCCATGGGGGCCACATTCTATGTGGAAATTTTATATCAAAATGAATATCTGAATGTCTGTGGCACAGGATAAATACAGAGAGCTGTCTGATTCTAAGATAAGAATTAACATAAATGATGCATTCTATTTGGACATTATCCATTTTCTGTTTTATGGGTATATGTCACCTTTCCAAAAACAGATTGTAAGTTCCTTAAGAGCAGAGGAAGAGCAGGAGAACCAATACTTATTGAATGATTGTAGTGTTGGTATTAAAGTAGGCTCTTTCATAAATTATATTCTTCTTTTTTGGTATTCTTTAACCCCCCCAACAACACTGGCAAAAGCACACAGCATAATAAGTACATAATTGTTAAATAAATGAAAAAAAGATAGTGCCTTTTTTCTCTACTCCTTATTTTGCTCTTCATTAAGCCTTTTATCTTTGGCCATTTGCTATATAAACTACATTTTCCTAGCTTTTTAAAATCTAACAACAAATAAGAGTGTTTAAGAGTCAGTCTAGGGTAAAGTCTCTTGAGCCTATAAACTGACTTTACTGTTTCCTGTCTCTCTCCCACTGATGAAAGTCAAGGAGTCATGCGTGTTATCTGGTCTCTGCTCTCAGAGCTGAGAGCCCAACCTCTATCATCAAGGTTGTATTTTGAGATTCCCCTTGTTCACACTTGGCGCTTTTCAACCACCAGATTATAAAAATCTATATTTTTCTTATTTGTTGCTGTGCATGAGGGGAATGCAGTAATTTTAAGACATATATAAGGACTTCCCAGGTGGCACAGTGGTAAAGAAGCCACCTGCCGATGCAGGAGACACAGGCGTCTGTTTCGAAGCCCAGGTTGGGAAGATCCTCTGGAGTGGAAAATGGCAACCCAGCCCAGTATTCTTGTCTGGGGGATCCCATGGACAGAGGAGCCTGGGGCCTACTGTCCATGGGGCCACAGAGTCAGGCGTGACTTAGCAGCTGAACAACAACGACAAATGTGTATAAAGTTCGTTGGACTCTCTCTTGCTTAGTTTTCATAATACTGAGCTGTCACTGATGGAAAGGCAAATCTCAGACACCAAATAACTTCAGGAGGGGCTTTCAGGAACTACTTAAACTTCTTACCATCAACACCTGGTGGTGGTTTAGTCACTAAGTCACGTCCGACTCTTGTGACCGCATGGACTGTAACTCGCCAGGCTCCTCTGACCACTGACTCTAAGGGACTGGTGTTCCTTTGCACCCAGACTCCTCCATCCTACGCCCTCTAAGCCTCCTAGATGGGCTGAGTCACTTCGCTTGGGATACAGGAACGGCTCCAACACAGAACCAGGAAAGGGACTACCAGATTATTTGGTCATATTATACTTTTACAAAAGCTCAGCATTTGTCCCAAGAAAGAAGCCTCAAATTTCTAGAATCCTTTAGACATCTTCATGCTGTTCTGATCTTTTAAGGTCCCTGAAATAGAGAAATTCTAGCCCCACTCCCTACACCCCTGGCCTCTCTGCATCACCAGGGAGCCATCTGCGCCATTGTCCCTAAGAATACCCTAATCACAAGGATGCATGGAACACGGCCACGTCATCCAGTGCCTGAACGTCCGGGCTGTTGAACTTTCTGGTCATTAATTTTTGGTCTTTTTGGATGAACAACTGTGTATTGTCATTCAAACTTTTATATTCATGTTCCACACAAATTCTATAGTAGTTCTGCTTCAGTAATTTTACAAAGCTATTTATTACAACCTTGTCTGTAAACATAAAAACTTGGAAACAAAGAAAATTTCCATTAATAGGAAAATGACCAAGTAATTTTGGTGCATCCAAACTATAAAATGCAATAATAAATAAAATAAATGGCAAAGATTTATGTGAACTCACTTGGAAGGATATATTTGGTATATTGCTATATGAATAAAAGAAGCTGCTGAACAATTGTGTATTGTATTATTCCATTTGGGCTAAAAATATGTACATCTTATGCTCTAAAAGTATATGTTTATGTGCACGGTTGTATAGATCTGGAAAGATTGCTATCAGAATTATTTTGTGGAGCTAGAGGAAGAGGTGGGGACGTGAGGGGAGCTATCTGTTTGCTTTATACTTGTCTACATTATATGAATGCTACAAAGCAAGCATAAGTTGCTTTTTAATTAAAAAAAAATCACAGTAATATGATCTCATGCTCTGTAGTCACGAACGAGTAACACTGATATAAGTATAAGCTGAGAATATACTCACACTTGACTTTCAGGGTGGTCCTGTAGGATTTTACCCGTATGTGTCTGTGCGATGAATCACAGTTTAGCAGTCAGATGTAGAGGAAAGGTAGCATAAAATTGGACTTGTTTCATTTCCCACCATTACTTTTTGACCTAATTATTCAGAAAAATTCAAAAGCCTATGAAAATTTCCTAGGAAAAATGCTACTTCTCCTCTGTATATCAGTTTAGCTGTCATTCACTACTTTTTATTTCTGCATTAATTTAAAATGCACCCTGGCAGCAAATAATCCTTTGAAATGTGATTTATTTAAGTAAAACACATTTATTGTAGTGATAGTAGAAAGCACCCTCCCTTCAAAGTCTGATTTCTTCTGTTCTGATCCTTCTGAACCTGAATATGTGCTGTCTCTGACTTTATACTAGATAGAAGCATATTTTAAATGTTCTATTCAGGGGAGACCTCAGAACAATCAGTTGAGGAAAGAAAAGATCCCAAGAGGCCCACATTCAGAGCATACTAATGAACCCTGTTCGTTGAGAACTCTGGAACTGAACTTTTAATAAGGGATTGGGGAGGAAGCCCAAAGAGACTGAGGAACATGTTTTTTGAGCCATTTACCACATGCCGGGCATAATTCTAAACACATCTTCATTATGTTATGCATAATGCTAGGCATATACCTTAATAACTTGCCTAATGCTCATAGCACCATGTCATATACCTCCTGAAGAACAGAACAGTAGCGGAGCCTCTGCCTTTTGTTGCTGTGGTGATCTTAGCTCGGTCAAGCAACACGAATCCTGTGGAGGGCTTAGCGTTTTCCGCATTAGTTTCTTTCCCTTCCCTCCAGTCTTTTGTGTCCTGAGAACTGTTCTCTGAAGGAAGACTGGAGGCCCTGTGTCCTTCTTCTGTTTCTTCTATGGGCTTTGAAAACCCCTCCTCCACGTATTTACTGACTCTCTCAATTTTTAAACCTTTACACAGATATGATAATTGTCATGTGGCTCCCCAAGGGCTTAAAATTCAAATTTCCTTTATAAAAGGATTTTCAGATTGGCTTGGTCAAAGGAATAAGATCAAGGATTTGCTTTGGCCAAAATCTGCTATATAATACTAATTTTCCGCTTGTGCTTAGTGTGAGGAATGTTTCTAACTGGGGTTGCTCCTTGACAGTTGAGAGTTACCTTAGCTGCTTGTGGGAGCAACTTCTCCCCCTGTTCCCAGTTTGGCTTTGGATGGAGAGATGGAATGGGTGGGTGTGGCATATATGCATTCCTGAAAAAGCTAATGAGATCCAGCGTTATAGCAAGTAGAGCTCTTTAGGGAAGACAAACATAGGCCTGAGAGAATATCAGAGAGCAATAACCATGACAGTAGGTGTATAAGGAAAAGGCAAGAGAGATGGAGTAGCAGAATCTTAACATTAAGATTTGCAGAAGGGATTGATGCAATCTAGCCTAGAACGTCAAAGGAAAGGATATTTATTTGTGGATAATCCTTGATGTCACAGACTAGCAAAGAGATAATTTTACAACAGATATGATAGAATTTATTCCCCCCTCAGTCCACACTTCCTTTTGAGAGAACTCGGCCAGAGGAGAATGACCTAGGTATAGACATGAGCTAATTACACTCTCCTTTTTGGAATTTGGAGTTAGGTACAGAGACTATGTTGATAAATGATGGGTGATGGAGCTAGAAGGTAATACACACAAATAAATATTACTTCTTAAGAATTTTTATTAAAAAAGTTTTTGTTGATGTGCAGTTAATTTAAATGCGGTGGTAGTTTCAGGTGTGTAGCAAAGTGAGTCAGTTACACATGTGCATCTATTCACTCTTTTCTTGGTTCTTTTCCCATATAGGCCATTACAGAGTATTGAGTAGAGTTCCCTGTGCTGTATAGTAGGTCCTTATTAGTTATCTATTTTATATATAGTAGTATGCATCTATCAATCCCTTCTCTTTGTTTATAAGAGACATCATGGGATAATATCATGGTAAATAAAACACGTAATTTGGATGGATGAAAATGCTGAACTGGGAAAAGAAATTCATACCCTGAATGAAATTTTATTCTAGTGAAGACAACTGCTGCTCCCCACCATGATAGGATAGATCCTGTATAATTAACTGACTAGCGAGTGGTTGATGGCATATGATGCCATGCCACGGGAGACTGGATGCAGCAGAGAGAGTGGGCAGATCAGTCTTGGTGAGGAAAGGCTCTTGCATAATCCACAGTGTGTAAAGTGATTAGCCTCCAATTAAAATAAATTAATTTTAAAAAAGAAGGGAAAAAAAAGTCATGTTTATTTAAAGTAGAATCTACATCCAGTAAAACGCCAAAACTTGACAAATGCAGTTACCATCATGGTCAGGGGGTAGAACAGTTCTTCAGTCGCTCCACCCCCAAACCCTGTGCAGTGAACGCTTCCCCGATCCTTAAAAATCCACTGATCTGTTTTCTGTCAAGGATGTCAAATTTAGTCATCAAATGGTCTAGTAAAGAAAAAATTGCAAGCAGAAAAACCCAAATTTTTAACAGCATACTTTGAAACATACATTTAGAACATTCTTTTGAATATTCTTTTACAATGAGATTTGAAAATAACTTTTGTCAATAAAGCAGCTGACAAGTTGTCTTAAGATAGTTGTAGAAAAGCTAGTCTAGTTACTGGGTCTGGGGCTGGTTGATAGAAAACCCATTTTATATAATGGAATTGAATTCTTTCTTTTCCCAAACTTTAAATTTTTTTATTTTGTATTGGAGTACAGCTGATTGGAATGGAATTCTATAGAAGTTCTCTGAAAGCAGATATGTGTGCTTTTTTGTTTGTTTTTTCTTTTTTAGCTATGCCATGTGTCTTGCACGATCTTCGTTCCCCAAACAGGGATTGAACCCTGGGCCATGGCAGTGAGATTGTCAAGCCCTAACCTCTGGACCATCATGGAATTCCTGAGATATCTGTTCTTACAGATATCAGTATTTGGTACCTTTCTGAAAGTTCACACCTGCTACCACCATGAAAGGCACAAAGAAAGTAAAACCTCTATTTTGTATATCTCAATTGTCACATGTTCAAATACACCTAATTTCCATGAAAAGTTGCTTCCAAGCACCACAATTCTGTCTTTCAAACATCAACTCTGCAGTTTTTCAGCATCTTGAACTGAGTGGAGTTGTGCTCCGTGGATGAAAAGCTGATCCCTCTTAAAGAGGATAATAGAAGATCCATGTTGTTCAGAAGAGATATGAATGTGGAAAGGAGAAGCTTCTTTAGAGAGGTCAGGAGCCATAGGTGGGATAATAAAGGCTTTTGCATGCTTTCAACTTCCTAAAGACATTCACCTACTAAAGGCTTCTAATGAAAGCTTGTTGAGAGCTTGGAGAAAGCCAAAATCCAAGGCTACTTAAAATGCTTAGAAACATTTAGAAGAGTGGACTTTAGTTAGAGTGGGTAGAAGGTTGTACTACTCAGAAGTTCAGCAGTTGGACTCTGGCATCAGACATATTTAGTATTTAATTCTAACACAGGCACTCAGCTGTGTGACCTTGCACAACTTATTTCAGCCTTTTAATCTTCCATTCCCTCATTTGTAAAATAGAGAGGAATTTTCAGGCAGATCTAAGTCATCCACATGAGGCATGTCTTGCTAATTCATTGCTCTCGGTATGTAAATTCTCAAAGGTTTGAGATTCTTCACTTACAAAGATTCAGTTCTGGGCTCCCTCATTCATTTGTTCACCCATCCACCCATCTACTCGTCCATTATTCATTTATCCATTCAACAATGAATTATTGAACACCTATCACTGGTTGATATTGTAGATGGAACTGTGATCAAAAATATTAACTCTGAATTTTGCAATCTTACAGACAAGAAGAGAATGTAGTTTAATATAACCATTTTTGTGATGTATACTGTGATATACTGTGTACTGTGAAAGCATAGATACTAGTAGTGAGAAATGATAGGGAATACAACTTGGAGGTTGTTTTTATTTTCATTTCTCCACTCTTGACATTCCATTTTACAATTCCTAACTTTTTAGCTTTTACCAGGCAGTATCCCACTACAGTTAGACTTCCTATCCCATCCTCAAATTCCACATTTTTGAAGATGGTTATGATCAATAAGAATGCCCTAATTGTCATAATGTCATTCTGCATATTAATTGGTTTCTGCATTCACATTGCCAACTATCTATATTTCTTGAAATACTCTCTTCCCATGAATTCCATAGATATATTGACTTCTTTTTTTATTTTAAAGATTTTATTTTTGGCTGTGCAGGGTCCTTATTGCTGCTCAGGCTTTCTCTAGTTACTGAAAGCGGGGCTACTCTTCCCTGTGGCGGCTTCTGCCGCAGAGCACTGGCTCCGGGCACGTGGCTCAGTAGTTGCGGCGCATGGGTTTAGTTGCTCAGCGGCACGTGGATATTCCTGGCCCAGGGGTTAAAACTTTGTCCGCTGCATTGGCAGGTGGATTCTAACCACTGGACCACCAGGGAGCCCTCTGTTGACTTCTCATCATCTCCTCTGCCTCTTCGGCTCACCTTCTTCTATTCATGACACCCTCAATTTTCACATCAATTTCTATTTCAATAGCTACGGATTGCTAAATCTTTGTGATTCCATGGACTGTAACCTGCCAGGTTCCTCTGTCCATGGAATTCTTCAGGCAAGAATACTGAAGTAGGTAGCTCTTCCCTTCTCTAGGGGATCTTCCTGACCCAGGGAAGATCTTCCTGGACTCCTGTCTCCTACATTGCAGGTGAATTCTTTACCATCTGAGCCAAAAGCTTGTCCCAAATCCAAATGACTTGACATTATGAGCACTTAATTTACTTAAAATGGGATTTAACTTAATTCAAAACTAAAATATATTATCTCCTCAACTCTCTCCTTATCCTTTTTATTTCACTGAAATGAATGACAACGTTTACTCAATCTTGTAGGACGGAAATTTGGCATTCCTACCAACAATATTCTTTCTACCCAAGTTTCTTCCTCTTATTTTTACTGCTTGACCTATTCCTACTTGGTAAGACTGAGTTTAAATGGCACTCCCTCTGAAAACATTTATTGACTCATTAATTCAGGTTGAACTGCTTTTTCATTGATAAAGCCTAATCGTTTCTTTATATGAACACTTACAGGTTATAATTTATTTATTTTCCAGTCTTTCTCACTGGCCTGAAGTTTAACTGTATGTTGGAAGCCTAGTAATTGGCAGAGAGTTTGGTACATGGTAAGGACTCATGCATTAGGGCTTTAATTCTGAAATTCTTTAAGATGCACGAGCTTCCGGACTGTATCCTTGAAGGCTTGTTTTACTTGCTGATTCCTTAGGGTGTAAATGAAGGGATTCAACAAAGGTGCAGCTGAGGTACTGAGTAGAGCCACTCCCTTGTTGAACGTGTCCACTTCTTTTGCTGTGGGCTTAACATAAATGAAGAAGCAGCTTCCGTAAGAGAGAGAAATGACAATCAAGTGGGAAGAACAAGTGGAAAAGGCTTTTGTCCTTTGACGGGCAGAGGGAAGTTTCAGAATAGTCCTGATGATGAATGTGTAGGAGAGAATGACTAGTACCAGAGTGACCACCAGGGTCACCGATGCCACAAGAAAGACAACCTTCTCTATGAGGTTTGTGTCTGAACAGGAGAGTTCCCGAAGGGGCTCATAGTCACAGAAATAATGATTCAGCCTGTTGGATTCACAAAAGTCCTGCTGAGTCATCAGAGTGATTGGTGGTATAATAACCATTAACCCAGCCAGCCAAGAGCAGACAACAAGTTGGGTGCAGACTTTGCTGCTCATGGTGGTTGTGTAATGCAAGGGTTTGCATATGGCCACATAGCAGTCGTAGGACATGGCAGCCAGAAGATAAAACTCTGTGGCCCCCAGGAATATGGCAAAGAAATATTGAGCAAAGCAGCCAGCAAAGCTGATACTCTTGTTCCCTGTTGTGATGCTGAACAGGACCCTGGGAATGAAGATGCTTGTGAAGGAAATTTCTAAGAAGGAGAAGTTTCGGAGAAAGAAATACATGGGGGTCTGAAGATGGGAGTCCAGCGAGGTGAGGATGAGGATTGTCAGATTTCCAATGATGCTGAGTAAATAGGTGAGGAACAGAAAGATGAAAACCATCACCTGGAGTTCAGGGACATCTGTTAGACCCAGCAGGATGAACTCAGTCAACACAGTTTTATTTTTCATTGCTAAAAAAGTTTATCTCAAGGTAGAAAAGTGACAGTAATGAAAGGTGAAAAAGGAAGAGGAGCTCTGAAATGGCGAGACGGAATCTGAAAAAACAAAGGAGATGAACTTTTCCTCTGATAATATGACCCAGCCCAGTGGCCCAACTGAATGTTGCTGGGTCCTTGCCAGTCTCTTTTGCCCTGCATAGAAAAGTCATTATTTTCCCACATGATATTCTCCCCAGTGCCAATATGAAATAAATATATGCCTTATAGATGATGTTTAAATAGCTTTTGGAATGAGTTATTAAAGGAATGCTTCCAGCAGCTGCCTCCTTCTAGACTAGTTTGTAATTTTCTTTCTTCTATATTCTCATTTCTTTCTTCCCACTGATTCCATGTATTGCTCTATGTCATTTGTCTAGCTTTTCTCAGACTAGCTGTTTTCCTTACTCTCCCCTGCCATTTTTGCTTTTATTTTTTCATGTGACTATAGCAGTCTCTCATTTTCCTTCTTGTTCAACTCCCTTTGATTCCCTTGACGTCAAAAAGTACCAGCTCCTCACTTCTTCCCAGTGGACCCTCCATGCTTCTTTCCTTGCCTGTCCATTAGAATTCAAAGTTCTCTGTACTAGGATTATGTCATTCTGTTCTTTGAACCATTCCATATACCTGTCTAGGATTCAGTAAATATTCAGTTCAGTTCAGTTCAGTTGCTCAGTCATGTCCGACCCTTTGCGACTCCATGAACCGCAGCACGCCTGGCCTCCCTGTCCACAACCAGCTCCCGGAGTTTACCCAAACTCATGTCCATTGAGTCGGTGTTAGATTAGAATAAAAATTTGCATTTACTTACATAAGCACATTCAGAATATTTAGAGTTTTGCTTCCCCATAAGGACAGGAAATTTTTATTACTTTCTAAACAAAATTTAAGAGCTTAAAAATATTTAAAGTAGGATTTCTAAACAATTCTAGATTGAATTTGCCATGTCTATGAATCCACTAAATCATGTATAAAGCATTTTGGGTTTGTGAGAATGGAAATTTTATGGGGAAAGTATATAAAAACTGTGATTCAAGGTTTTCTAGGAGACTTCATGTTTAAGCACTTTAAAAATCATTTCAAATCTCTACTGATTTGTGAGCTCATGTTATTAAAGAATCACATTATATGAAAATGCCCTTACTGATTTATAATTTTTTCCTATATGTTGTTTTATATGGCAGCCATTTTCAAGCATTTTTGGAGTATTCTTCACTTAAGTAATTTTCTGGTAAACACGTATATATCTAACATAAATAAAAGTTTTATGGAACACTCCTTACTGCATGTGATACAACCAGGTATTTTTTATTTTATTTTATTCTATTAATTATTTTTCAAATGCTGATTGAAATGCATTAATTGATTCCATAAACCACTAGTGGGTTGCAGTTCACAGTAGGAATCAGAGATCAAGTAAAGTTACACAATGCTCTGGGTGCCCTTGCCCTCCAGGTTACCAACCTGAAACCTTCAGGGAAAGGTTGAGCAGTCATTCTGTTTCACTTTTCCCAGTCACAGAGAAGTGAAGTCAATGTGGTGGTGAACAAAGAATGTTCTTCCTCACTTGGCTATCCAAATGGCTTATAGTGGCATTTTAGTCCTAGATATTCTTAGAGGTGCGTGAAAATTGTAAGGCTGTGCCATTACAAAATGATATCAAATGTATTACATTTTCTACATTATCAGCCACCAAGTCCTATCCTGCATTTCACAGGAATAATAAAAACTTCCAGGGGCTTCTTTAGTAAGAAATAGTCTTTTCCTGCCCCTTATCAGGTAAACAGGGACTTGCCCATTTCTGTTTTTCCAATAATTCAAATTGGAGCTGAATCAGAGTTTTTGGATGTCCTCTTAAAAGTGAAGTGGATATAGGAGGTTAAAAGAAGGACTTTGAGGAGCAGAGTAGTCCTGGGTTTTTCTGTCCTAGGAAAAATGAGGTTGATGATCTCAGAAGACAGAATATAAACTCCACCTCCCAATCCAGGTTATACTTAACCCAAAGTGACACAGGTTATATTTGTTCTATTGAGAGCATGCACTGGGGAATTAATTGAGTGAAGAGGCATAAGTTGCCCTGGGGATTCTTGTTGGAGCAGGCTAAAGACTGTCCTCTGTCGACAACTCTGGGAACAAATTTTAAGCATATGGCTAATGGATGAGTCTCCAGAGAGACTAGCTTGGAGGTGAGGTGGGGCTGCCATAGCAATAAGAGCATGAGCTGCAGGGAAGAGGGAGGCTATAGAGTCATGGCATTTGCCTTCCCCAGTGGGTGGGCATAGCTGGACTTGGCCATGGACAAACAGCCTAGTTGGAACCATTTGCAGGTCATGAAAGTCCTGAAAACTCACACTTGCTAAGCACTGTTAGCCTGGTTATAATTAGCCTAGTTATAGACACTACTGGCTAAAGACAAAGCAGTAATTTTCATTTTTTGGAGTGTATGCATAAACCAAATATAAAATAGATAAAAATGGAGTGCTCAGACTGAGAGAGAGCAGAGCCCACATTGACCTGTGGGTTGCTGCTGAGGACACACTTGCAAATGTCCAGTTTAAGGAGAGGAACTTGGGAAAATACGTATATGTTACCTGGGAGGGCTAAATCTTTGCCACCCACAGGCACCTTCATAGCAGTTAATTCATCAGATTAATCACCTATTTAATATCAGTATAGTACAAACACCAGAAAAAACAAAGCTAGACTTGGGAACAAAATGCCAGAATTAGGGACAAATTACCTATTACACACATGTCTTACACATGGGTGCTCCTCTTAGGGTGTGTACAATTCTCACAAAAATGCGGGGCCCAGAGAAGGAATGTGGTCTCACCAACTCTAACACAATAATCAGCTTGATCTTGATTATTAATAATCAACACAAGAAACTTCATTCTCTGATTCTCACTTTCCTCTGCTGTAAAATGGGGATCATAAAGCCCATTAAATAGGATGATCATTGTTAAGTATCTGTTACATAGTATTTGTTCAGTCGCTAAGTTGTGTCTGACTCTTTGCAACCCCATGGACTGCAGCACACCAGGCTCCCCTGTCCTTCACTATCTCCCAGAGTCTGCTCAAACTCATGTCCATTGAGTCTATCCAACCATATTACATAGTGACGCTATCCAACCATATTACATAGTATGTCTCACATATGGCCTTCCCTAGTAGCTCAGATGGTAAAGCATCCGCCTGCAATGCAGGAGACCTGGGTTCAATCCCTGGGTGGGGAAGATCCCCTGGAGAAGGAAATGGCAACCCACTCCAGTGTTCTTGCCTAGAAAATCCCGTGGACAGAGGAGCCTGATGGGTCACAGCCCATGGGGTCGTAAAGAGTCAGACACAACTGAGTGAAAACACACACACACACACACACACACACACACACACACACACGTCTCACGAATATTCCCGTTCTCTTCTCTGACGAGGGAATTGCTATATAACTATTTGGCAACAGTGCAGTTACTTCTTTCAGATGTGTTTATAGAGAAGAAAGCCAAAGTTATCATTGAAAACTCATTGGACCTGACAAATTTCAAATACTCTTAGTTTAGAAGGAATCTCTTTCCCAGGGAAGTTTAGGGGAGAATGGATACATGTACATGTATGGCTGATCCCTTCTGCTGTTCATCTGAAACTATCAACATTGTTAATTGGCTATACCCCAATATAAAATAAAAAGTTAAAAAAAATAAGGAAGGAATCTCTTCCCTAGATATTCATTCTTAGATAGACAGCAGAGGGAGAGGAAGTTAAATTGACCAACAGGTTCTAGCTCATTGATGTGTCAGTCGAGGCAGCAGATTGTGCAGGCTTGGGATCTGAGAACAAGAATCAGCATAAAGTAAGACAAGGAGAGCAAGAGGTGGAAATCTGCTTGGGAAGTGATCCATGGAGGAAATTATTCGATAATTATTTATTTGGAAAGGCTACACTTCTTTCTTAAGTTTAAGATGTACCTAGATTGTGTGATAAAGAAGGGGTTGAGGTAAATGTGATTGATGGAAGACAGTTATTTTGGAAATGATAACTCTTTTTTTTCAGGAAGCACTTTAATGTCAGAAGTTTCTGTTTGCATGAGAAGCTGTAAGAAGAATCAGTAAAACGTTTGGTCATTTCTAACTTGATGTTGGAATATTTTAGTTTGTAGTGTAACTAAGCATTTAAAGACCTTGAACTTAAAGTGATTAGTGCCTGTATCTTTTTTTTTCATTTATTTTTATTAGTTGGAGGCTAATTACTTTACAATATTATAGTGGTCTTTTTGCCGTACATTGACATGAATCAGCCATGGATTTACATGTGTTTCCCCATCCCAATCCCCCCTCCTGCCTCCCTCCCCATCCGATCCCTCTGGGCTTTCTCAGTGCACCAGCCCTGAACACTTGTCTCATGCATCCAACCTGGGCCGGTGATCTGTTTCACCCTTGATAGTATACTTGTTTCAATGCTATTCTCTCAGATCATCCCACCTTCGCCTTCTCCCACAGAGTCCAAAAGTCTGTTCTGTACATCTGTGTCTCTTTTTCTGTTTTGCATATAGGGTTATCGTTACCATCTTTTAAAATTCCATATATATAGTGCCTGTATCTTAAAGAACAGGTCTCAGTAGATAATAAGCTAACCCTTTTATTCATTCAACAAATATTTATTGAGTACTTACCATATCAGTCAGTTAGTTCAGTCGCTCAGTTGTGTCTGACTCTTTGCGACCCCATGGACTGAAGCACGCCAGGCTTCCCTGTCCATCACCAACTCCCAGAGCTTGCTCAAACTCATGTCCATCAAGTCGGTGATGCCATCCAACCATTTCATCCTCTGTCGTCCCCTTCTCCTCCTGCCTTCAATCTTTCCCAGCATCAGGATCTTTTCCAATGAGTCAGTTCTTTGCATCAGGTGGCCAAAGAATTGGAGCTTCAGCTTCAATACTATGTGGAACTAACATTTTAGGCACTGGATATACAGGTATCGTGGAGAAGGAAATCACAACCCAGTATTCTTGCCTGGGAAGTCCCATGGACACAGGAGCCTAGTAGGCTACAGTCCTTGGGGTCGCAGAGTCAGACACGACTGAGCTACTAAACAACAACAACAATATACAGCTGTCAACAAAGCCACTGAAGCCCCCGCCTAGATGTAGCATAGGGCCAATAAATGAATCCACAGGTAAATATAAAATAAGCGAAAGTGAAAGTCACTCAGTCATGTCCGACTCTGCAATCCCATGGACTGTAGCCCACCAGGCTCCTCTGTCTATGGAATTCTCCAGGCCAGAACACTGGAGTGGGTGGCCTTTCTCTTTTCCAGGGGATCATCTGAACCCAGGGATCGAACCCAGGTCTTCTGCACTGCAGGCAGATTCTTTACCATCTGAGCCACCAGGAAGCCCCTAAAATAAGTGAGATGATGATAAATGCAATAATAAATAAAGCAAGGTGGATTGGTGGATTGATTCCTGGTGGATTGATGCTTTTATCATTATATAATTTCCCTTTACTTCCCATTTGCAATTTTATTCGCTTCTACTTTACCTAATATTAATATAGCCATGCCAGTTTTTTCTTGATTTTTTTCATGATACATTTTTCTCTATCATTTACTTTCAATCTATGCATATTGTTGAGTTTCTAATAACATTATGTATTTGGGTAAATTTTAGGAATAAATCCACTCTGCCAATTTCTTCCTTTCAAGTGATGTATTTAAACCATTTATACTTAAGATAATTATGTATTCAGATTCATCTGTCTTTTATTTGTTTCTGTTTATTTCCTTTGCTTCTTGTTTGTCTTTTTCTGCACTTAAGTAGGTTGTTTGAACACATTTTAAGATTCCATTTTGACTAATTCAAGATTTTTGATCATATCATTTTGTATAATTTTCTCAGTGGTTACTTTGGGCATTACAATACACACGTTACTTATGACAATCTACTGGTATAAGGGCTTCCCTGGCGGCTCAATGGTGAAAGAATCTGCCTGCCAGTATCAGGTCTTACATTTAGGTCTTTAATCCATTTTGAGTTTACTTTTGTGCATGGTATTAGGGAGTGTTTCAATATCATTCATTTACATATACCTGTCTGGTTTTCCCAGCACCATTTATTAAAGAGACTGTCTTTTCTCCATGGAATTCTTATTTTTGTTCTTGAACTGAATTTGTTACTATTATATTATGCTTTTCACTCTACAGAAATTATCCTCATTGGTGCTTAGTTTGTGATTTTATTTGGCAGAGTAAGTTATGTTTTAAATTCACTAGAGTGAATTCACTAGTGCATTGAGTCAGGGCCTCTAAGGACTTTTTTATTTAGTTGTTTTACGCACTCCTGTTGCTGATGAAGGAAATAAAAAAGAGTAGTCTATTTGTCCAGTGAAAATCAGAGTACCCATTTTTGCAGAGCAAGAGAGGCTTCTTAACTCCTCCTTGCTCTTTGAACTTTAGCATCCTTTCAGCTATCTACAATGCACAGAAATATAACCAAGTTTTAAAATATGATGGTATTTTTTTAATAATTTTAGAAAGATGTGTATATATGGTGAGTATAGGTTCTGGGGGTAAGGGACTAGGAATGCATTTAGATGACCCTACTGGTATGTTTTTGTTAAACCATGAAGTTCACAAATGTCATTTGTGGTATAGCTTTCTGGTGAAACAATGAAGAATATCAAAGTTAAGTACTGGGATGTTTTCAAGCAAGGCATGTTTCCATGGGTAATTTATAGAGAAAATGCTTGTGATTATTCATATAGTAAAAAAAAAGTAATTACTATTTTCAGTATTTGTTTCTGATATGTTATTAAGAGAACTAGTTATTTCTGGGATTATCTATAGAATTCATGAACTTTTCCTAATTGAAAATGTGGGTAGGATTCATTTATGCTTCATTGAGTTGGTGCAATCCCATGTACAATGATTTGATTTACACATGGGGAAAACTTCCTAATTTCTCTATCTCTCATTCTCTCTCTTTGTCTGTCTCCCATTTATCTATATGTTCAAATGTGTCTATGTGTCTATCTCTATGTTTAAATCTTTTATCTCAATTACCACTGGTAAACACGCCATTTAAAAAAATATCTTCCCTCTTCCAGTGCCTGTATCATCTATTTTCACTATTTGCTTCATAAATCCAGGTTAATGTTCTTTTTTCCTGTTATGATATCTGGCAATGCATGCTAGCAAATCTGTATTTGGTGAGAGCAGATACTATTCACTTCACAAAGACCAAAAAGAGCTTCATTTTCTCAGACTCAGGGGCATACACTTCAAATGTAGTTGAGGGTTTTATTGAAAAAAGAGTGAAAGACATTTAGAAAACAAATTAATTTGTTTCAGGAGTAGTTCCTTTTTTTTTTTTTTTTTTTACAATTCCCCAATGTGAAAGAACTTGAAAACCTAAAATAGTACAGTGCAACAAAAATTTATGTGAGCCACATTTGTAATTTAAAAATTTCTGGTTGTACCATTAAGAAGATAAAAACAAACAGGTGAGCTTAATTTTTATAATTTATTTTATTTAACTCTACATATCAAAAATATTAACATTTAAACATATAGTCAGTATAAAATAGAAGTGGTATATTTTTACCTACTTGTTTTCTAAGTCTTGAAATCTGTTGTGCATTTTACAGCTATGGCACAACTCAGTTTGGACTAACCACATCTCAATGGCCATACATGGCTGGTAGCTATTCTATTGGGTAGTGGAGGCCTGGAACATTAAATGAAGATAAATAGCTGAATAGACCAATATAACTAATTAGGTTATTTCAAGAACAACTATTCAGTATGGCTATTGCCCTAACCCTGAGTAGGCATGTAATACTTGGGCATTGGTCTTAATATTACATTGAAAAAAAGGCTGAGTAAAAATAGAAATGGTATTAATAAAAAGAAGGTAAATTATCTGCTAGGCAGATATGGTATTTTATTTTTAAATATATAGGTTTACATGTTTCTTAAAGTCAAATTATATCGAGTATATTGATGGAAGTGGTACTCCTTAATAATACTTTAACTCTTTTTTAAAATATAGAAGAATACTAGAAAATGTTTTTATGCTCATGAAATAAATCTAGAAAAGTGGAAGAAACTGATGATGCAGAGAGGGTGTGAGTGTGTGAGAGAGTGAGAGATACTTCTTGTAGAGCAAAGTGCCTTCTTGAGATGAGATTCAGAAATTAAAAAATGTCAAATATATGTATAATATTAATTATGTGAAAAAAGTTAAATTAATAGTCAGTCAGTCGTGTCTGACTCTGTGACCCCATGGACTGTAGCCTGCCAGCCTCCTCTGTCCGTGGGATTCCCCAGGTGAGGATACTGGAGTAGGCTTCCACTTCCTTCTCCAGGGGATTCTCCGAACCCAGGAATTGAACTGGGGTTCTCCCACATTACAGACAAATTCTTTGCCC
Source organism: Odocoileus virginianus (assembly GCF_023699985.2). Classification (NCBI taxonomy): domain Eukaryota; kingdom Metazoa; phylum Chordata; class Mammalia; order Artiodactyla; family Cervidae; genus Odocoileus; species Odocoileus virginianus. Next base: position 384,627 of record NW_027224283.1, read on the forward strand.
TCTGAACCAATTCTTTACCCTCTGAACAATTATGCTAAGTGCTAAGTGCTATTGTAAACATGTTGCATAGTTTATCTCTTTTAACCTTACAGTAGGGATTCCCTCATAGCTCAGTTGGTAAAGAAACTGCCTGCCATGCAGGCAGGCTGCAGTCCACGGGGTCACAAAGTTAGATATGACGGAGCGACTGAGCACATCTTGTTTCAGCATTCTTGGAGATGTCCATTTTTCTCTAGTATAGGAAATACACTATTATTTCCTTTTGCTAATCTTCTCTCCACCTGTAACACTTATTATCTAGATTTTGGCATCTTCTAATGAATATTCAGGACTGATTTCCTTTAGGATTGACTGGTTGGATCTCCTTGCAATCCAAGGGACTCTCAAGAGTCTTCTCCAACATCACATTTCAAAAGCATCAATTCTTTGGTCCTCAGCTTTCTTTATGGTCCACCTCTCACATCCATACATGACCACTGGAAAAACCATAGCTCTGATTATATGGGACTTTGTCGGCAAAGTATATTTGTTTACTTTTCTGTATCAGAGACATTACTTATTAAAAAACAACTTTTTAATATGTTTAAGTTGATCATAGCTTTTCTTCCAAGGAGCAAAAATCTTTTAATTTCATGGCTGCAGTCACCATCTGCAGTGATTTTGGAGCTCCCCAAAATAAAGTCTCTCACTGTTTCCATTATTTCCCCATCTATTTGCCATGAAGTGATAGGACTGAATGCCATGATCTTAGTTTTCTGAATGTTGAGTTTTAAGCCAACTTTTTCACTCTCCTCTTTCACTTTCATCAAGAGCTCTTTAGTTCTTCTTCACTTTCCTGTCATAAGGGTGGTGTCATCTGCATATCTGAGGTTATTGATATTTCTCCCAGCAATCTTGATTCCAGCTTGTGCTTCATCCAGCCCAGTGTTTCTCATGATGTACTCTGCATGTAAGTTAAATAAGCAGGGTGACAATATACAGCCTTGATGTACTCCTTTCCTGATTTGGAACCAGTCTGTTGTTTATCTACTGCTTTATGGGAGGGTTTATCAGATCTGATCTTCTAGCTCATTATTTTTGTTTTATATTTTTCTTTCCTGTATTAGTCTCCTCTTTATTTCATTTATGGTTTTCAGCAGTATTTTTTACCTAGTTATTTTTATAATGTTTTATCCTTCATTTTATCAGTATCATTCCTGTCTTTTTGAGGAACTTATACTTATTTTAAGCTCTTGATGCTTCTGTTCTTTGGATCACACATTGTCTTTTGTGTAATCTTGCCCCCAGCCCTTACCGTAACCCGCAGTGGATGCACTCCTCAGATAGGTAGTTCTTTTGGCTTCTAAACTCATGACCTCTGTGTAGCTTCAGCTATCCCGTCCAGTGATGTGTGTGGGCTGAAGCTTAAGCCCTTGTCTGTGATCTTCTGGATGAATTTAAAGAAAACAAAGCTGATCCTCAGGTCAGAATGTCCAAGTCATTATAGAACAGTTCTTACCTTACTTGGCTTCTTAAAAAGTTCTTTTAAAAATTTTAAAATTTCATTTTAAACTCTTTGCAAGAAGCAGCATTCAGAAAAGACCATTTGTTTAGATTTGTAATTCATAAGTCCACAACCTTGGGGATTTTGGGGAGAGGATAGAAGAATGAATGCCCGGTGTTTTGATTTTCTCCTCACCCTGGCACTGCTCTGATATTATCTTGAGAATACTAGGTAGGTAAAGCTGTTTCTTTTGACTCTTGTCTACAGTGGTGACAGGAGAGGTAAAACCTACCAACCTACAACCTTCAATGTAGACATTGAACATTCCAAAAGTTCAGCTGCAGAGTCAGTAAATTCATTCCTTTGCTTTGTGACTTGAGTTACTTACCCAGTAAGTACTGACATAAAGCTAGCAAGATGAACAGTTTCAAAAGAGCATGACTTGTCTTTTTATTTCTCTCTCTCTCTTTTTTGAACAAGTACATTTAAAAGGTGATAAATTCCTTCCCCAACTAATTTCTAGATGTTTATGTTATGAAGGCTGGGTGAAGCCTTGGCTAGTGTCACTGTACTGTGATTTACACCAAGTCCTCTTCTTCTTCATCTCGTTTATACTCAGAGATACCCAGGTCACATGGGGTTGATGGTAGCCTAGTCCTAACAATCTGCTACCAAATGCTCTACTTTGCTTTATCAAATGTGTGAATAGTCTAGTTATCCAAGGATGCAAGTGGACATAAAGGAATGGAAATAAATGGGTCTTGTTGCATAGGGATTTCAAATAGAATGACCAGCATTTTTACATTCCTGCTTATGTTAAACCAATCAATTTAATGTTTATTCTTACTAGTTAAGCCTGAGTTTCTTGAAAAGGACATTGATTATCATTACCTTACTGTTATAATGTATGTCATTTCTTAAACATAATAAATAATGACTCAAAAATTTTATGCCTATTTGCCGGGGTCCAGCCTCGGCAGGATCCAGGGGGTACCCTCGGGATGAACGGCGTCGGCGAGAGAAGACACGTGAGACCAGCCTTGATAGGGCCAAGTCTGCGAGGGAGAGAGAGAGAAAGAGAGAGAGAGAGAGAGAGAGAGAGAGAGAGAGTGACCAGACGGGGGGTGCAGCAGGGTCTGGCAATGCTTTATTTTTTACCGTAGCTTTTATACCCTAAGTTAGTACATTTCTGAGGGGAGGATAGTTTAACATTACATCAGCTTGTCCTTCACGAAACCAGGGTGTTTTCTGCATACTTCTTTGTTTATGAGGGTCTTGTGCATTATCTTCTGGCCTTAGGCCTATTAACATTTTATGCAGGGCAGGTGAATGTAAACCTATTTTCTGATTCTATGGTGACCTTAACTGAAAGGTAGCAGTCTCATAGGGCAACAGTACAGAGTAGAAGTATAACCTTGTTAACACAAAAATTAATCCTTCTGCAGAAGTTGTCAGTTGCGTTTATCTAAGAAGTTTACCCCACACTGACTCTGCGACTTTGGTGAGGCAGCCTCTGCCTAGCACTCCTGGCTGACAATTAACAACCATCTCATTGGTACCACACTAGGGCTAAGCTCTTATTTTTCTAGATCTATAACTATATTAACAATGGTTTCCATAACACAACCTTAGCACATTAAGAGCAAAAACACAGCAAGCAAATGTTAACCCAATAACCACTTTTAGAATAATTTTTCTTGTGTTTTCTAATAGGGCTTCCTCACTCCCTGAAGGGCTCTATGCCTATTAGGGCCTTTATGTGATCAGGTTCTTATGCTGTTTTATGATTAGGGTATTATGAGCAGTCATGCATATTAGTACCAAGGGCATAAATGCATTTGCCAAACAAACTAAAATACCAGCAAAGGAGTTTAAATTAAAACACTCCTTTCACCCTGGATAATCTCATAAAATACCACCACCTGGGAAACTTATTGAAGTTCTAAATTGATCCTTATTTTGGAAGAGATCAGGGAAGGCCTTCTGCCTGTGTCACAGAAGTTAGGGAGCATCAGAAAGACAGATATCATCTTTAAGGTGAGCGCCGGGGGCAGCTTTTTGGAATCCCTGAAAACCTGATCCACCTTGCCTGTCAGGTTTTCTCCCTCATGACCTTGTCATGGGTGGGATCTCATGTGCCGGCTCCCAGCACCTATTATTTTATTTAATCCTCAAAACTACCCTATAAGATAGACACTTTATTATCCACATTTTAGAGTTGAGAAAAATAAGCTTTAGGCAGGAACAAAAACTGTTCCAAGGAGACTTGGGTAGAAGGTTGAAAATCTGGGATTTGAACTAAAGCCTGTATTTTCTTTCTTTTTCATTTATTTTCATTAGTTGGAGGCTAACTACTTTACAGTACTGCAGTGGTTTTTGCCATACACCGACATGAATCAGCCATGGGTTTACATGTGTTCCCCATCCCGATCCCCCCTCCTGCCTCCCTCCCCATCTGATCCCTCTGGGTCTTCCCAGTGCACCAGCCCTGAGCACTTGTCTCATGCATCCAACCTGGGCTGGTGATCTGTTTCACCCTTGATAGTATACTTGTTTCAATGTTGTTCTCTCAGAACATCCCACCCTCGCCTTCTCCTACAGAGTCCCAAAGTCTGTTCTGTACATCTGTGTCTCTTTTTCTGTTTTTAAAGCCTGTATTTTCAACCACTATATGGCATTGTCTTCCATTTCACCATGGGCTTTGGTAGAAATGTGGATGTGGGAGAAGTTAATGATTCAGGTGTGACCATTTGAGAACATTTCTCTATTAATTAATAATAATTCAGTGAATTTGGAATAAATTAAAAGGCATCACAAATCCCTAGCTTGGACTTCCCTGTAGCTCAAATGGCAAAGAATCTGCCTGTGATGCAGGAGACCAGGGTTCGATCCCTGGGTTGGGAAGTCCTTCTGGAGAAGGGAATGGCAATCCACTCCAGTATTCTTGCCTGGAGAACTTCCATGGACAGAGAAGCCTGGTGGGCTACAGTCAGTGGGGTTGCAAGAGTCAGACACGACTGAGCAACTAACACAATCCCTAGCTTAGCCATCAAGGAAACTCAGATATTCAAAATGGCCATGGCTTACAAAAAAGTTCATTTATTAAAAATATTATGCACTCTTCACTATCTTCTGTGGTTTTAGAAACTTTCTCTCATAATCAGGCCGGTACAGCTTTTTCCTTAGGTGACTAAGAAGCATCATTCCACTGAATATTATTACCACAAATAAAACATGTGAATACATCAGATGATGCTCCACTTGCATCTCAATCAGCATTTTGCAATGAATTAGGGTGTTACTAAACTATGTATAAATAATCAGCTTTCCAAAATGTCCTAAGTTCCATTGACGTTGAGTCCCTACCATCATCTCTTCAAATTCAGTTTGTTGTTACCTAAAATCCACGTGTGGAATCCTTGGTAGGGTAGTCTGTTCCCAGTTGGTTGTGAAGATTCATAATTTGGAACATTCTAGATATAAAACTGTATGATACTTTATATTTTTTTTCACTTTATGAAACAGGTATCCATGGGTTATATAAAAAAGGCAAAAATTTGGGGAAAAGTTGAAAGAATGAAGCCATATCACAAAATTTGTCCTTTATAATACCTAACAAAAGTAAACAAAAAGATGAAAATTTAAATTGTTATTGAAAAAAAATTTTTCAGAGACTACCAAAGAGAGAGAGAGAGAGAGAGAGAGACAGAGTGAGTGACTCAGCCATTAACTTAGGAAGATGTCAGCTATGAAAAGCAACAACAGGTAAGAGGATGTAAACCTTGCCTCTAGAACTCTAACCACAACTTCTAGAAAACGAGTGTGTAAGTTGATAAAATCTTGAGAGTTTTTGCCTCATTTGGAGAACAGTGGACCTAATTTACAGGAGGATGGTAGTTTCAGTGGCTGCAGTTGTAAGATAAATGAAAAAGAGAAGGATAATAAAAAATATTTTCACTTTAATAGAAGCAAGACTTTACAGCTCCATAATGAAGAACAGTAATGCTAGATTTCTTTAGAAACAATGCTCATAGCATCACTTCCTTTCTTAAAACATCTCTTGACTCCCAAATGTCCAGTTTACTCCAGAAAACAGCTAATTTTTTCCAGTTGTTATTTTTAGACATTCTCATTCATCCTTCTCTATTAACACTTATCATACTCTTTTATTTTTTGTAAACTTATGACTTGGGGCTTCCCAGGTAGCGCTAGTGGTAAGGAACCCATATGCTAGTGCAGGAGACATAAGAGATGCTGGTTCAATCCCTGAGTGGGGAAGACCCCCTGGAGGAGGGCATAGCAACCCACTCCAGTATTCTTGCCTGGAGAATCCCACAGAAAGAGGAGCCTGGCAGGCTACAGTCCATAGTGTCACAAAGAATCAGACGCGATTGAAGTGACTTAGCACACACGCACGCACGCAAGCTTGTGACTTATAAGTAAACTGCAAACTTGACAATTTAGTTTGTATGCATTTCTATCACATTAAACTGTAGATTCCCTGAAATTTGGACATATGCCTTTCATATTTTTATCCTTAAGTGCCAGGTCAGCACTTGAAGTATAGTAGACACTCAATACATATTTACTAAATGAAGTATATCTTTCCTTGAAGTGTATTTTGTTTTGTTAAAGCCTTACAATCTTTGAGATGGTGTCCTTGAAGGCTTGTTTCACTTGCTGATTTCTTAGAGTGTAAATGAAGGGATTTAACAAGGGAGTAATTGAAGTAATGAGCACAGCTATTCCTTTGTTGAAAGCACCTTCTTCTTTTGCAGAAGGGTTAATGTACATAAACATGCAGCTGCCATAAGAGAGTGAGATGACAATCATGTGGGAGGAACACGTGGAGAAAGCCTTTGTCCTCTGCTGGGCTGAAGGAATCCTGAGGATGGTCCTGATAATACATGCATAGGAGAGTGTCACCAGCACCAGAGTAACCACCAGAGTCACGACTGCCAAGGAGATGACCATGAGTTCTAAGAGGCTTGTGTCTGAGCATGCGAGCTCCAGGAGGGGCCCATAGTCACAGTAATAGTGATTCAGAACGTTGGAGGCACAGAAATCCACCTGGCTCATCAAGATGACTGGGGGAAAGATAGCTAGGAATCCCCCTAGCCAGGAGCAGAACACAAGTTGTATGCAGACTCTGCTGTTCATGACGGTCAGGTAGTGCAGGGGTTTGCAGATGGCCACATAGCGGTCATAGGACATGGAAGCCAGGAGGTAAAACTCTGTTGCCCCAAGAAAGATAGCAAAAAAATATTGAATTAAGCACCCAGCAAAGCTGATGGCTTTATTTCCTGTTGTCATGCTGGTCAGAAATCTGGGAATAAAAATGGATGTGAAGGAAACTTCTAAGAAGGAGAAGTTCCGGAGGAAGAAATACATGGGGGTCTGGAGGTGAGAGTCTACTAGAGTGAGAATGATGATAGTCAGATTTCCTAGGACACTTAGCATGTAGGTGAGAAACAGAAAGATAAATATCACTGCCTGGACCTCAGGTTGATTTGTGAGGCCCAACAAAATAAACTCAGTAAATGTGGTTCGGTTTTTCATTGTTGACCTAGAGTAGATCTAACGGGAATAGGTGAAAATGATGAAAACTAAAGTTTCTTGGGGTTGGGGAGATAAAGCTCATTGTAATCAACAGAATCAGATCATATATAACTCTCCATCCAGTTGGCCCAAACCAGTGTCCATTGGACTGGACTTGTTTCATGGAAGCCCCCCTGTTGCTCATGTAAATGACCTTATTCCTAAAGTCTTTGTAATTCCTCGAGTTGATATATTCCTGCATACATAAGAGAATTGTTACAGAATAATTACTTAATTTTTTTTGGAAGAATAAATTTTTGTACCCATCTTTTCCTTCCAATATATTTACAAAATCTCCCTATTGAAGTCACATTTCTCTGACTCTATTAATCTCATACTTCTGGGCACTTGGTAGAAATATTTCTACCTGATTCTATTTTCTGTGCTTCCCTCTCCCCTCTGGTGCTTTCCCTATACTATTTCCCCTTCCCTGTAATATTCACCCTCCTTGTACTATTTAATGTTTAGATGGATACATGCCACAGATCCTCATCTCCATTACTATACAGATCTCTGACTTCCCTTGTTCCAGCAACCAATAGAAATTTCCCCAAGTAGATAATTCTGAAGATCTCGATGCATAACTGATATTTCTAGACTCCCCCCGCCCCCTTCCCAGGTGGCACATTTGGTAAAGAATCTGTTAGCTCATTGCAAGAGACACAAGAGATACAGATTTGACTCCTGGTTTGGGAAGATTCCCCTGGAGAAGAAAATAGCAACTCATTCCAGTATTTTTGCCAGAAAATTCCATGGACAGAGGAGCCTGGTAGGCTACAGTTCATTGGGTCACAAACAGTTGATCATGAATAAGCATGCACACACCAGTTCTTTTGTAAGGTGAGTTTCTAACAGTGCTTTAGGACTTAAAGACATTTAGTTCAATATTCTATCATTTTATTTTGACTACATGAACAAGTTTACAGCATTAATAAATCAAATTCATTAGCATTTACTTTTATTTCTTTGCCATTTTCAAAGTCTCCTACACACTGATTTAGAAATAGAGGAAATAGAGGAAAACAACAGAATGGGTAAGACTAGAGATCTCTTCAAGAAAATTAGAAATACCAAGGGAACATTTCATGCAATGATGGGTTCGATAAAGGACAGAAATGGTATGGTCCTAACAGAAGCAGAAGATGTTAAGAAGAGGTGGCAAGAATACACAGAAGAACTGTACAAAAAAGACATGACCCAGATAATCACAATGGTGTGATCACTCACCTAGAGCCAGACATCCTGGAATGTGAAGTTCAAGTGGGCCTTAGAAAGCATCACTACAAACAAAGCTAGTGGAGGTGATGGAATTCCAGTTGAGCTATTTCAAATCCTGAAAGATGATGCTGTGAAAGTGCTGCACTCAATATGCCAGCAAATTTGGAAAACTCATCAGTGGCCACAGGACTGGAAAAGGTCCGTTTTCATTCCAATCCCAAAGAAAGGCAATCCCAAAGAATGCTCAAACTATAGTACAAGTGCACTCTTCTCACACACTAGTAAAGTAATGCTCAAAATTCTCCAAGCCAGGCTTCAGCAATACGTGAACCGAGAACTTCCAGATGTTCAAGCTGGTTTTAGAAAAGTCAGAGGAACCAGAGATCAAACTGCCAACATCCGCTGGATCATTGAAAAAGCAAGAGAGTTCCAGAAAAACATCTATTTCTGCTTTATTGACTATGCCAAAGCCTTCGACTGTGTGGATCACAATAAACTGTGGAAAATTCTGAAAGAGATGGGAATACCAGATCACCTGACCTGCCTCTTGAGAAACCTGTATGCAGGTCAGGAAGCAACAGTTAGAACTGGACATGGAACAGCAGACTGGTTCCAAATAGGAAAAGGAGTACATCAAGGCTGTGTATTGTCACCCTGCTTATTTAACTTATATGCAGAGTACATCATGAGAAACCCTGGGCTGGAAGAAGCACAAGCTGGAATCAAGATTGCCGGGAGAAATATCAATAACCTCAGATATGCAGATGACACCACCCTTATGGCAGAAAGTGAAGAAGAACTAAAGAGCCTCCTGATGAAAGTGAAAGAGGAGAGTGAAAAAGTTGGCTTAAATCTTAACATTCAGAAAACTAAGAACATGGCATCTGGTCCCATCACTTCATGGAAATAGATGGGGAAACACTGGAAACAGTGAGAGACTTTAATTTTGGGGGCTCCAAAATCACTGCAGATGGTGATTGCAGCCATGAAATTAAAAGACGTGTACTCCTTGGAAGGAAAGTTATGATCAACCTAGATAGCATATTAAAAAGCAGAGACACTATAAGCAAGGTGAAAAGACAGCCCTCAGATTGGGAGAAAATAATAGCAAATGAAGCAACAGACAAAGGATTAATCTCAAAATATACAAGCAACTCCTCTAGCTCAACTCCAGAAAAATAAATGACTCAATCAAAAAATGGGCCAAAGAACTCAACAGACATTTCTCCAAGGAAGACATACAGATGGCTAAAAAACACATGAAAAGATGCTCAACATCACTCATTATCAGAGAAATGCAAATCAAAACCACAATGAGGTACCATTATACACGCCAGTCAGGATGGCTGCTATCCAAAGGTCTACAAGCAATAAATGCTGGAGAGGGTGTGGAGAAAAGGGAACCCTCTTACACTGTTGGTGGGAATGCAAACTAGTACAGCCGCTATGGAAAACAGTGTGGAGATTTCTTAAAAAGCTGGAAATAGAACTGCCATATGACCCAGCAATCCCACTTCTGGGCATACACACCGAGGAAACCAGATCTGAAAGAGACACGTGCACCCCAATGTTCATCGCAGCACTGTTTATAATAGCCAGGACATGGAAGCAACCTAGATGCCCATCAGCAGACGAATGGATGAGGAAGCTGTGGTACATATACACCATGGAATATTACACAGCCATTAAAAAGAATTCATTTGAATCAGTTCTAATGAGATGGATGAAACTGGAGCCCTATTATACAGAGCGAAGTAAGCCAGAAAGATAAAGACCATTACAGTATACTAACACATATATATGGAATTTAGAAAGATGGTAACGATAACCCTATATGCAAAACAGAAAAAGAGACACAGATGTATAGAACAGACTTTGGGACTCTGTGGGAGAAGGCGAGGGTAGGATGTTTCAAGAGAACAGCATTGAAACATGTATATTATCTAGGGTGAAACAGATCACCAGCCCAGGTTGGGATGCATGAGACAAGTGCTCGGACCTGGTGCACTGGGAAGAGCCAAGAGGGATCGGGTGGAGAAGGGAGGTGGGAGGGGGGATCGGGATGGGGAATACATGTAAATCCATGGCTGATTCATGTCAATGTATGACAAAAACCACTACAATATTGTAAAGCAATTAGCCTCCAACTAATAAAAATAAATGAAAAAAAAAAAAAAAAAAGCAGAGACATTACTTTGCCAACAAAGGTCCGTCTAGTCAAGGCTATGGTTTTTCCAGTAGTCATGCATGGATGTGAGAGTTGGACTGTGAAGCAAGCTAAATGCTGAAAAAATGATGTTTTTGAACTGTGGTGTTGGAGAAGACTCTTGAGAGTCCCTTGAACTGCAAGGAGATCCAACCAGTCCATCCTAAGGAGATCAGTCCTGGGTGTTCATTGGAAGGACTGATGCTGAAGCTGAAACTCCAATACTTTGGCCACCTCATGTGAAGAGTTGACTCATTGGAAAAGACCCTGATGTTGGGAGGGATTGGGGGCAGGAGGAGAAGGGGACGACAGAGGATGAGATGGCTGGATGGCATCACCGACTCGATGGCATGAGTTTGAGTAAACTCCGGGAGTTTGTGATGGACAGGGAGGCCTGGTGTGCTGCGATTCATGGGGTCCAAAGAGTCAGACACAGCTGAGCGACTGAACTGAACTGAACACACTGATTTGGACTACATTTCTGAGAATAGAAATCTTGAGAGATCCACAGACAGCATCTCTGAGTAGATTTTGCTCAAAGCCTCAAAGAGTCCTCAGAGGCAAACTAAGGATGATAAATTTATCATGCTTCAAATTTTCTTGGCATACCAAACCCAGGAAGAGGAACATTCATGTTTCTGACAATGAGTCCTTCTACATAAATTGGTAATCCCCAAGGAAGGAAATTTTACTGGTGGTATCCTGTGTGCCTCTTTAGATTTTTCTGATTAAGAAGCAAAAACAATGTAAAAGGCCACTCTAATTCACATGTGTAAGAGTAAGAAAAATTCGTTTCAGTTCAGTTCAGTTGCTCGGTCGTGTCCGACTCTTTGTGACCCCATGAATCGCAGCACGCCAGGCCTCCCTGTCCATCACAAACTCCCGGAGTTTACCCAAACTCATGCCCATCGAGTCGGTGATGCCATCCAGCCATCTCATCCTCTGTTGTCCCCTTCTCCTCCTGCCCCCAATCCCTCCCAGCATCAGGGTCTTTTCCAATGAGTCAACTCTTCACATGAGGTGGCCAAAGTATTGGAGTTTCAGCTTCAGCATCAGTCCTTCCAATGAACACCCAGGACTGATCTCCTTTAGGATGGACTGGTTGGATCTCCTTGCAATCCAAGGGACTCTCAAGAGTCTTCTCCAGCACCACAGTTCAAAAGCATCAATTTTTCGGCACTCAGCTTTCTTCACAGTCCAACTCTCACATCCATGCATGACTACTGGAAAAACCATAGCCTTGACTAGATGTACCTTTGTTGGCAAAGCAATGTCTCTGCTTTTTAATATGCTATCTAGGTTGGTCATAACTCTCCTTCCAAGGAGTAAACATATTTTAATTTCATGGCTGCAAGAATTAGACCCTCACAATCATTTTTGTCAACTTCCCCATTATTCCATGTAGCTTTTGGAGGTATTGACCTGTATCCTGCTACAACCCTGCCTTCCTTGTCTGTACTAACCTGTGGTCTTTGGCAAATGCTTCATTTTCATCCAGATTTTCACAGTTGGAGGTATATGGATTAAATGGATGGTTTACTTTAAAACATACAGTATTCACACCTTCAATGATCTGATTGACTGTGTTGGGCTGTTTACCTTGTTGTCCCCAAGAGATGAATCAAAGGTGAGATGTGCCATGTGAGTCTCTGAGTTGTATAAAATTTAGCATTTTTAAAAATTGGCTTCCCATCCATATTCAATTCTTCTCTCAATGGAAGTACCCGAATTTTTAGAGCTTAACTGGGAAGCAAGTGTATTACTTCCATTTTTTGAATCTGAGTCAGAATCAAATCACAGTTTCTGAGACAGAGAGTCCTTCACATGTATAATTAACAAAAAAGAGCAAATAATCGCCCCCTTCTCCCGGCAATAATAGAATTAGAAAAGAGGACTTTAATAACCTGAAAACAACCGTAATGTTTCTGTTCTAAGAAAGATTATTGCAGAGTTCTTAGAAGGCAGGATATGGGTGGGCTTCTTTGCAGTTTCTATGTTCATTAGAGTGACATGGATTTTATTTGCTCTTTTTAGAGCAGGCACACGGGGATCAATTTCTTAAAGAAGTTAAAGATGCCCTGTGGACCCAAGCACAAAAGGTGCAAATAAACCTCAGTTGACAGCTTGGAGAACAAGTTGTAAACATGTGGCTGAGGAGAGAAGTTCCTGAGAGACCATAAGGGTCCCATGAAAGAATCTGGCACAGTCACGAGGTTTGGGATGTTGAGAGTGATGGAGTGAGAGCCCAGGGGATTGGTGTGCCTGCCCGAGTCATCATTCCCATATTTCTCCCTTTAATAAACTAGTTGGCCGGTACTCAACCCTGATATAAATGAATGTAACTTCACAGTGGATTATCACAGCCTTGGGGCTTCTGGTGGCTTAGTGGTAAAGAACCCACCTGCCAATGCAGGAGATGTGGGTTCGATCCCTGGGTTGGGAAGATCCCCTGGAGAAAGAAATGGCAACCCACTCCAGTATTCTTGCCTGGGAAATCCCATGGACAGAGGAGTCTGGTGGGCTATGGTCCATGGGGTCTCAAAAGAGTTGGACACGAATTAGCAACTAAACAACAACAACAACTTTAATGCCATGGTATCCCCCATTAAGATCTGATACTTATTTTTTCTGAAATTAATACTCCATCCAATCAGCACCTGCAAAATATTTTTCTATGGAAGATTTGATTAATGTTCTATTTTATGTATACATTCTAGAGTTCTACAGGCTCACAGAAGCTATTTGCCTTCACCTTCTGTAGGAATAGTACATTTTCACTTGCCTCCCTGTGAGATATTCCAACTGCCTTGCCTATTACACATAACTCTGCAGGCAAGATCTTAACCACATCCAACTTATTCCAGGAATACAGCTGTGACATTGTATTGATAACATCATTCTGCAAGGACATTCAAACAATACTTTCAAATGGGATAAACAAAACTTTTCATAAAACTTTCTAATCAGAGTTGGTCCACTGCATCCTATAAAATTCAAGGCCCCGCTATTGCACTAAAATTTCTGAACAATACTCCTCTGCCCAGGAATGATTTATATCTGATGTAGTAAGGAACCAATTCTCCAGTTTTATTAGCATTTGCTATTTTAAAGGAGTCTCAGCATCTACATCGGAGAAGGCAATGGCAGCCCACTCCAGTACTCTTGCCTGGAAAATCCCATGGACGGAGGAGCCTGGTAGGCTGCAGTCCATGGGGTCGCAAAGAGTCGGACATGACTGAGCGACTTCACTTTCACTTTTCACTTTCATGCATTGGAGAAGGCAATGGCAACCCACTCCAGTGTTCCTGCCTGGAGAATCCCAGGGACGGCAAGAGCCTGGTGGGCTGCCGTCTATGGGGTCACACAAAGTCGGACACGACTGAAGTGACTTAGCAGCAGCAGCATTTACATGCTTAATTGGTTCTCAGAGGCAACATGCTCCTCATTTAGGAATTTGATTTCAGTCCATTATGCTGCTTCTTGCAAATGGACTCACTTTGTTTTTTTTTAAAAAGTTAATTAATTTTACAATTAGCATAACTGAATACAGCATTGCATTAATACAAGATAATGAGTAGATATTTATATATATTACAAAATGATCACCATACTAAGCCTAATTAATATCTGTTATCGTACATAGTTATAGAATTTTTTTCTTGTGATAAAGGCTTTTTAACATTGACTCTCCTAGCAACTTTCAAATATACAATACAATACTAGTAACTATAGTTACCATACTATATAGTACATCTCCATAACTAATTTATTCTATAACTGGAAGTTCATATATTTTGACTCTCTTTACCCATGTCTCCCAGCTCCATCCCCCACCTTTGGCACCAGTCTGTTCTCTGTATCTATGAGTTTAATTTTATTTATTTATTTATAAAATCTTTATTAGAGAACAGTTGGTTTACAGTGCTGTTAATTTCAGGTGTGCAGTGAATTGACTCAGTTACACATAAACACACACCTGCTCTTATTTAGATTCTTTTCCCATATAGGTCATTACAGAGTGCTGAGTAGAGTTCCCTGGGCTATACAGTCTTTACTATCATCTATTTCACTTTTTTGTTAAACACTTTGTTTTGTGTTAGAGTATCCAATTAACAATGTGATAATTTCAGGTAGACAAAGGCAAAGGGACTTAACTACACACACACACACACACACACACACGTATATGTCTGCTGCTGCTGCTACTGCTAAGTCGCTTCAGTCGTGTCTGACTCTGTGCGACCCCATAGATGGCAGCCACCAGTCTCCCCCCTCCCTGGGATTCTCGAGGCAAGAACATTGGAGTGGGCTGCCATTTCCTTCTCCAGTGCATGAAAGTGAAAACAGAAAGTGAAGTCAATCAGTCATGCCTGACTCTTTGCGACCCCATGGACTGCAGCCTACCAGGCTCCTCCGGCCATGGGGTTTTCCAGGCAAGAGTACTGGAGTGGGTTGCCAGTGCCTTCTCCTATGTATATGTATATATACACACACAGATATACACATGTATCTATTCTCCCCAAAACTCCCCTTCCATCCAGGCTGAAACATGACATTAAACAGAGTTCCCTGTGCTATATAGTAAGCCCTCAGTTCAGTCGCTCAGTTGTGTCCACTCTTTGCAACCCCATGAATCGCAGCACACCAGGCCTCCCTGTCCATCACAAACCCCTGGAGTTTACTCAAACTCATGCCCATGGAGTCGGTGATGCCATCCAGCCATCTCATCCTCTGTCGTCCCCTTCTCCTCCTGCCCCCAATCCCTCCCAGCATCAGGGTCTTTTCCAATGAGTCAACTCTTCACATGAGGTGGCCAAAGTATTGGAGTTTCAGGCTTCAGCATCAGTCCTTCCAATGAACACCCAGGACTGATCTCCTTTAGGATGGACTGGTTGGATCTCCTTGCAGTCCAAGGGACTCTCAAGAGTCTTCTCCAGCACCACAGTTCAAAAGCATCAATTCTTCAGCACTCAGCTTTCTTCACAGTCCAACTCTCACATCCATACACGACCACTGGAAAAACCATAGCCTTGACTAGACGGACCTTTGTTGGCAAAGCAATGTCTCTGCTTTTTAATATGCTCTCTAGGTTGATCATAACTTTCCTTCCAAGGAGTAACGTCTTTTAATTTCATGGCTGCAATCACCATCTGCAGTGATTTTGGAGCCCCAAAAATTAAAGTCTCTCACTGTTTCCAGTGTTTCCCCATCTATTTCCATGAAGTGATGGGACCAGATGCCATGATCTTAGTTTTCTGAATGTTAAGGTTTAAGCCAACTTTTTCACTCTCCTCTTTCACTTTCATCAGGAGGCTCTTTAGTTTTTCTTCACATTCCTGCAATAAGGCTGGTGTCATCTGCATATCTGAGGTTATTGATATTTCTCCCAGCAATCTTGATTCCAGCTTGTGCTTCTTCCAGCCCAGTGTTTCTCATGATGTACTCTGCATATAAGTTAAATAAGCAGGGTGACAATACACAGACTTGATGTACTCCTTTTCCTATTTGGAACCATGTCCAGAGTTCTAACTGTTGCTTCCTGACCTGCATACAGGTTTCTCAAGAGGCAGGTCAGGTGGTCTGGTATTCCCATCTCTTTCAGAATTTTCCACAGTTTATTGTGATCCACACAGTCGAAGGCTTTGGCATAGTCAATAAAGCAGAAATAGATGTTTTTCTGGAACTCTCTTGCTTTTTCAGTGATCCATCGGATGTTGGCAGTTTGATCTCTGGTTCCTCTGCCTTTTCTAAAACCAGCTTGAACATCTGGAAGTTCTCGGTTCACGTATTGCTGAAGCCTGGCTTGGAGAATTTTGAGCATTACTTTACTAGAGTATGAGATGAGTGCAATTGTGCGGTAGTTTGAGCATTCTTTGGGATTGCCTTTCTTTGGGATTGGAATGAAAACGAACCTTTTCCAGTCCTGTGGCCACTGCTGAGTTTTCCAAATTTGCTGGCATATTGAGTGCAGCACTTTCACAGCATCATCTTTCAGGATTTGAAATAGCTCAACTGGAATTCATCACCTCCACTAGCTTTGTTCGTAGTGATGCTTTCTAAGGCCCACTTGACTTCACATTCCAGGATGTCTGGCTCTAGGTGAGTGATCACACCATTGTGATTATCTGGGTCGTGAAGAAATTTTTGTACAGTTCTTCTGTGTATTCTTGCCACCTCTTCTTAATATCTTCTGCTTCTGCTAGGTCCATACCATTTCTGTCCTTTATTGAGCCCATTTTTGCATGAAATGTTCCCTTGGTATTTCTAATTTTCTTGAAGAGATCTCTAGTCTTTCCCATTCTATTGTTTTCCTCTATTTCTTTGCATTGATCGGCTGAGGAAGGCTTTCTTATCTCTCCTGGCTATTCTTTGGAACTCTGCATTCAAATGGGAATATCTTTCCTTTTCTCCTTTGCTTTTCACTTCTCTTCATTTCACAGCTATTCGTAAGGCCTCCTCAGACAACCATTTTGCCTTTTCGCATTTCTTTTCCATGGGTATGGTCTTGACCCCTCTCAGTAAATAAATAATGGGGTTTTCCTAGTGTTTCAGACAGTAAAGAATCCTCCTGCAATGCAGAACACTCCAGTTTCATCCCTGGGTTGGGAAGATACCTTGGAGAAGGAAATGGCAACCCATTCCAGTATTCTTACCTGGGAAATCTCATGGACAGAGGAGCTGGCAGGCTACAGTCCCTGGGGTCACAAAGAGTTGGGACATGCTTGAGTGACTAACATTTTCAACATTTGGTGAGTAGCTGTGTAATCCTCTGATCTTAAGAAAGTGCATCTGATTCAACCTTTATTAGTAAAACTTTATTAGCCCATAGGACAGAGGAACCTGGTGGGCTACAGTCCTTGGGGTCTCAAAGAGTTAGATGTGACTGAGCGACTAACACAAATAAATAATAAGTATATTAGGTCTCCTCACCCTAAGTCTAGTCACTGCAGTGACATGATGACAACCAAGTCAGATATCCTGTGTGAGCAATTCTAAACCCACAGGCAATGCATGCGTGCTAAGTCGTTTCAGTCGTGTCTGATTCTGTGCGACCCCATAGACTGTAGCCTGCCAGGCTCTCCTGTTCATGGGATTTTCCAGGCAAGAATACTGGAGTGGGTTGCCATGCCCTCCTCCTGGGGAATCTTCCCAACCCAGGGATTGAACTTGTGTCTCTTATATCTCCGGCATTGGCAGGTGGGTTCTTTACCACTAGCGCCACCTGGGAAGCCCATAGGCAGCAGACGAGGAGAAATAATTCTCTGCTTATAAGGAAAAGGAGGCAGCTGTCTGCTCCCTTCCAGAAAGGGTCTTCTCTTTAGCCGTTTGATAGGGAAATAAAATGTCTCTAGGAGTCAGAAAGATCCACGCAGATCTTAGCTTTTACAATTTAGAGATGGCAGCCAAGTTCCTGAGTTTCCTTCTTCCTTGATGTGTACAATAATTAGGGAAACAATTCTAGTCTTCCTGGAACCTTGGTGTTTAACCTAAAGACAGTCTTTGTCTGTAACCATTTGACTTGCTAGGGGAGATAGAAATTTATTATTATCTTTTTGGATCAGAGCAATTAACTAGCCAAATGGCTGTAGGTCTAATTCTTAAGGCAGGAGAAGAGTTGGGAATTGGCATTCTCAACTGCCAATTAGCAATCCCAAATGCCAGCCAAGGGTTGACATTTTATAGGAACAATAAGAAATCCAGGGAAAATTCATACTCCCACATTTATCTGAATACTCTTCTAGACTCGTATATCTGCCTTTCATTCTCTAATGTTTCTTGATGAATGGAACCTTCCTAACTGTAAAATAGTTCAGTTTACCATACTTTAAAAAAAAGTTATTTTTTTCGGCTGCTATGACAACGAGTCCGCGCCCCGCGCACCGCTGCTGCTCGGGCGGGACCCAGGCTGGACCACGGGCCCCGGCCTGGGGGCCACAGCCGTCACCGCCGCCGCCACCTCGTCTCCTCCCCGTTCCCGCCCCGCCCTGCGTCTCCTCGCCTCCCTCGGGTCCGCGGCCGGGGTCTGTCCCCGCCGCCCCAACCCCGCCCGGATGCCGAAGGTGAAGGCGCTGCAATGCGCCCTGGCGCTGGAGATCCGCTCTGTAACTTGCCCAGGAGTGGTGCTGAAAGACAAGGAGGACATCTATCTTAGCATCTGTGTGTTTGGCCAATACAAAAAGACACAATGTGTCCCAGCCAATTTTCCATTGGTCTTCAATGCCAGAATGGTGTTTGAAAAGGTGTTCCCTGAAGCAGTGGACCCTGGAGATGTGGTTGCACAGCTTGAATATGATACAGCATTGTTTGAGTTGATTCAGCTAGTTCCACCAGTGGGTGAAACGTTGTCTACATATGATGAGAATACACGAGATTTCATGTTCCCGGGTCCAAATCAAATTTCTGGACACCATGATTCAAACCGCCAGGTTACCATGAGGAGGATTTCTGGCCTTCGAGGAATTGCTCCAAAGCTGGAATTTTCTACAACCTCAGTGATTACTGAATGTCTGATAAGTTCAAGGAAGTGCCGCACTCAGGATAAATTCGTTTACCATACGGCTCCAGTTGAAAAACCACACGGCAGACTGCAAAACAGAACATCGAGGTCACAGAAGAAAAAATCCAAGTCACCTGAGAGAAATAAGTATTGCATAAATGCAAAAAGCTACGAACAGCCTACAATTTCTTCAAAATCACACTCTCCATCTCCTTACACAAAAAGACGCATGTGTGAGCTATCAGAAGACACCAGGCGGCGGCTGGCCCATTTAAATCTCGGCCCTTATGAATTCAAGAAAGAAACAGATAAACCTCCATTTGTGATTAGACATGTCGATCCCCCAAGTCCCAGGGCCGATGCTTTATTTGGATCTCCTGGCAGAGACTGTGAAAGAGATGGATGGTCCAGGCTGCCCAATGATCATTCTCGTCTTGGCTGCTGTCGACCCAAGGATTATAAGGTCATCAGAACACCTCATGGGAGAGACTTCGATGATTCTTTGGAAAGGTGTGAAGACTATTTGAGTTCAAGGTCAGGCAGTAAGCCCCATCATTCAGCCAGGACCTTACTTGTTCATTCAGCACCCTCTACCATGCCGAAGCATTCTCCAAGCCCTGTGTTAAATCGAGCTTCTCTCAGGGAAAGGTTCCATTCTGATTGGTGTTCACCTTCCAACTGTGATGAGATCCATGACCGGGTAAAGAATGTCTTGAAATCACATCAGGCTCATCAAAGACATTTATATGATGAGCGAGACCCAGAGAAAGAAGAGGAACTGGAACTGAAAAGAGGTCTTTTATATAGAGACTCTGCCTATGACAGCGACCCAGAGTATAGCTCATTTCAACGGCCACGTGGCACTCTCCATTTGGATGATGGTGAATACTGGTCCAACAGGGCAGCCTCTTATAAAGGAAAATCCCACCGACCCATCTTTGAGAACAGCATGGACAAGATATACAGGAACTTATACAAAAAGGCCTGTAGTTCTGTTTCTCATACACAGGAAAGCTTTTGAGATCAGCCGCGATAAACTGTATGAGTGTCCTTGTCAACTTCTCAATGAAAACGTTTGATGTAATCAGTACCTGTATTCTTTTATTTTTTTTTAGACGGGTGGTTCTAATTGAGCACAGTAGTTAGACTTGAATAAGTTTATTATTTCAAATGATAAAGTATCCTGGGCAAGCCTTCTTTTTCCAGTCACAGTAGAAAGTGCTGTATTCTCACAGTTCTGCCACACAGTCACAACCTCCATTCTGATTAGGAGAAAACCGTCCTGTCACATCTCTCTCATGTCACCAGCTGCAAATCAAATCACCAGCTACAAGAACATATTCTCTCTAAAAATGCTCTTCTACCTTCATCACCTTGTAATTTTCTTTCCATTTGCTTGACTGGTTATCTTGTTCTGACTAAGATTATTTTTATTATTAACTCTCATTTCTTGGTCATGGGCAAAAAAAGAAAAATATACAGAGATGAATTTCTCAGGAGTTTAAACTCTATTTTAACTAGTATTTTCTACCATTTGCTCCCTAAGAAAAAGCTATTGATATGTCTTAGCTCCTAAGGTATAGCTTTCTTTTTAAAGTTTCTGTAATCCTTTACTCCCTCTTCTCTAAAAGAGCTAGCTAAGTTACCTAAAATGCCTTAACAGCGAGAAATAGGAATGGCCAAATGTGACCCCAAATGTGAATAACTGATTTTTAAAGATAGATTTTTTTTTGCATTGTTTTTTTCTAGAGTTAAAACTTTTGGTGGACCCAGAATTAGAAAATAGCCTTTGTTTAAAAGCTTGTAGAAACTCAGAAAGAATAAGGGATTTATATTGTAATTTAATCTCTTTAGTGTATTCATAGGTATCAAATAGCCCATGAAAGTAGCAACCTTACTTTAAAAAAAAAAACAAACAAACCTGGGAACCATAAAGGGGAGGAAATATTAGAGTATAACTCTTTGTACTCAAAAGTTGTTGGTTGATAAAATTAGCTTCTTCCCCCTTTCCCCCCTACCCTGGCTCCAAACACATCTGAGGCCAGTTAGGCTTTGAAGATACAAAGAAATTAGTTACCTTATATTTTTTAGAGAGAGTAGAAGAAATGCAGAGAATAGGAAATGATAAACTTGACATAAACTTTAAGAGTGGACTACAAGATAATGTTTTCTCATTGACTCCATCTTTGGTTAATTTTATAGTTATGATCTTAAAAGAAAATACTTGAGTTGAACTCTATTTAAGTTGGAATTGGTATGCAAATTGGGCGATTAATTTTTTTAATTGGAGAAAATACATAATACCTGTTATCTAATAATAAGACTTTTCAGCTTCATGTTGATTGTTTTATCTGTGGCAATCTGCAGTGTATTGGAAAGCACATCAGAGATAGGAGCCAGGTATCCTAGGCTTCAGATCTCTGGCCCTAGTTTCCTAGTTATCAGTGGAGAGAACGGAGTAAGTCAGCATTTCCTGAACCGTGTTTGTGGACTGCTGTTCTAAGAGATGGCTTTAGGAATGTAGATACAAGTATTTCATTGGTCATGTAAGTTTAGGAAAGATCTGTGTACCACTCAGACTTAGAGAGTCATGGGTAAGATGACAGGAATGAAAAGGGGGTACTAGTGATGCTGAAAAAAACACTGGTTAATTGTCCAGGCAAACTACATATGGTCATCTTAGTAAAAACATTAGCATGTTTGAAGCTCTAAGAAATCCTGGCATAAACATGCTTCGCTCTAGCATCTAGTAGAAAGTCTGATACATACTTGGTGCTCATTAAATATTTATTGATTAACCCAGACTTTCCTAAACTAAATTGAGCGTGTAACAGTATTTGTTGTTATGGTTATCTTTCCCCTCCCGTTCCTCTCCCCCAACTCCCGATACTTCCTCTGAAATGCTATCTGCAGACACATGTGGACATAGTCAGGAAAATACTGGACTCCACAATCACTGAGCTACCGTCTGGTTGTAAGTTGTCTAATGAATTTTTGTATAAGCTTTTGAAGGTCAGCATTGAATGATGGTTTTTTTAAAAAATCATATATCAATGAAACTTAATATCTTTTCCTCCTTGATTGTAAACAAATGAAAAATTCCCCCATTTAAAAGTTGCTTCTTGGTGTGCTACATAGCTTCAGTCCTGTCTCACTCTTTGAGACCCTATGGACTGTAGCCCACCAGGCTCCTCTGTCCGTAGGATTCTCCAGGCAAGAATACTGGAGTGGGCTGCCATGCCCTCCTCCAGGGGATCTTCCTGACCCAGGGATTGAACCTGTGTCTCCTGCGTTGGCAGGCAGGTTCTTTACCACTAGAGCTATCTGGGAAGATCAGTGAAGTGAAGTGAAGTGAAAGTCTCTCAGTTGTGTCTGAGTCTCTGTGACCCCATGGACTGTATAGTCCCTGGAATTCTCCAGGCCAGAATACTGGAGTGGGTAGCCTTTCCCTTCTCCAGGGGATCTTCCCAACCCAGGGATTGAACCCAGGTCTCCCGCACTGCAGGCAGATTCTTTACCAGCTGAGCCACAAGGGAAGCCCAGGCTTCTTGGTAAAAAGGCCAAATATGCACTTGAAAGAAAATATTTGCTATCATAAAAAATCTCCTGAGTGAGTAAGTACCAAAAAAAAAAAAATTACTTTGCACCTATATTTGCCATTATCATATAAAGGCCACCAAAAAATGGGTCTCAAAGGGGAACTTTGGAAAATATTTGAGAGACATTTTCCTCTGAATTAAATTTGACATCTCCCTGAAGGATCAGATATACATTTCCACATACTTACCATCTTTGCTAAGTGTCTATTTCCATTCCCTGGAGGAAAGAGTAGTCTTTGTTGTTTTCCTTAACTATTATTATGAATTCTTATGTTGTATTATCTTTCAAAAGTAAAACCTCTAAGTACTAATAGTTGCCTTTTCTCATTGAGAGAAGCAGAAAGATGCCATAGTTTATTCTCTTAACCCCTTTTTGAATATTTCCTACAATCTAGTAATAGTTATTAGACAATATGAAAGATAAATAGGTCTGTCTCCTTCTTTCTAATATAATTTTTCTTTTAGATTAAAAAAATCCTAGGAATTTAAGGAAGGAAAATGTTAATTCAGCTAAGAAAAAAGTTGAATCATTGGACTGATGGTGTGTCTTCCTTGGTTTTCACTACTAGTTGTATAACCTTGTTTAAGTCATCTATCCTTCTTGGACCTGTTTTATTTCCTATAAGGTGAGGAAGGGGTTAATTTAGAATGACTTTTAATGTTCCAACATTTTTATAATTGTGTAATTGATCAATGTAGAAGATTAGGAAGTTTTTGGCAGCAGAGTTGTGTTCTGATTTCAAAGATTAAGCCCTTGATTAAAAATCTGGACCAAAAAAAAAAAAAGTTATTTTTTTAGGCTTTTAAAAAATGATTAATGCTTTCTGTTCTTAGTTAAAAAAAATATTCTTTAGCCACATGGAACTCTGCTCAATATTCTGTAATAACCTAAATGGGAAAAGAATTAGAAAAGATTAGAAAGAAATAGACACATGTATATGTATAACTGGTGGAGAAGGAAATGGTAACCCGCTCCACTAGAGCCGGACATGACTAAGTGGCTGAAACAACAGCAGCATATGTATAACTGCATCACCTGCTGTAGACCTGACACTAACACAGCATTGTTAATCAGCTACACTCCAGTATACAGATTCTTTACCCCAAGATCATGGAAATATTCTTCTAATTTTCATCTAGAATATTTATTAGTTTTCTTTTCACATTTTTAAGATTAGAGTCTGATCATCTCTTAAGAAAAAAGCATTAAGGTGTTATAATTGATTAGCATAATATGTTGTCTTAGAGATACAGTCGTCAGTATCAAAGTGGCAGACAAGCACATACTTGACAGAAAGTGTTTCCTACAAGGAGATAAATCTGTGCATGTGACTTCACAAATAATTTCCCCTTTTGAAGACAGCTTTATTGAGGTATAATTGATATTCACAAATTTAGCATATGTGTAAATTACATATTTTCACAGAAACTCACATTATTTAATGTATACAGTGAGTTCAGACATATTCATACACGGGTGAAACCATTGTCACTGCTGTTCCTGGGAGATCTGGGACTCAGCTTAGGACAAATCAGTCAGTAAAGGAGGAGTCGCTGAGCACCATATAACAGTACATTGATATTGCCTACGTTTCTTGGTTCTCTAAGTAACAGACATATTGTTATAAATATTAACAGTGAATTTCCCCCATGTATTCCTGGAGATAGATTGAGCTAAAAGGATTATCAATACATATTAATGGTAGGTACTAAGTGTCACAGAATGAGGTTGTGATTATAAAACCATGGCTGATATACCATTAGAGAAAAATACAATGAATACCAAGGAATTCTTTTATGATTTGTTTTTTTTGTACTCAGTAATCATTTAGTTTTTTGAAATTGAATGCAACCCTTTTGGTCATGTCTTTGAAAGCTTGTACCACTTGTTTGTTCCTCAGAGTATAAATGAAAGGATTCATTACGGGGGCAACCGAAGTTGTTAGCACTGACACCACCTTATTGATAGCTACCCCTTCTTTTGCATGTGGTTTGATGTAGATGAAAATGCAGGTTCCATAAGTGATAGAAACCACAATTATATGGGAAGAACATGTAGAAAAAGCCTTTTTCCTTTGCTGGGCAGAAGGGAATCTGAGAATGGTCCTGATGATGTATATATAGGACATGATTATACACATCAAGGTGAACAGGAGCGTCAACACAGCCAGGACCAAGACGAATCGCTCTAGGAACTCTGTGTCTGAGCAAGTAATCTTCAGGATGGGAGCAGCATCACAGCCAAAGTGATCTATGACATTAGAGTCACAAAACTCAAGCTCAAAGCCCATGCCAAATGGTGGGATGACGATGATTAGAGCAATCATGTAACAGCCAATGAGGAACTTGATGCAGACCATGTTGTTCATGATAGTTGTGTAATGCAGGGGTTTGCAGATGGCCACATAGCGGTCATAGGACATGGCCATCAGGAGAAAAAACTCAGCCACAGCCAGGATAACAACAAAAAATAATTGAGTGGCACATGCATTGTATGTAACAGTATTGTCCCCAGATGCTATTGTATAGAGGAATCTGGGAATACAGACGGTTGTGAATGACACTTCCAAGATGGAGAAATTCCGGAGGAAAAAATACATGGGTGTTTTGAGGTGAGGATCTACCAAAGTGAGAGTGATGATGATCAGGTTTCCAACAACACTCAAAAGGTAGGTTAGAAACAAAAAGATGAAGAGCAGAATCTGTAGATTTGGGTCATCGGTTAGTCCCACAAGGATGAATGTTGTTATTGCTGTATAATTTTTCATCCCTGATTCCTGACTGTGGTTGTGTCTATGTGTTGAAAAGAAAGAGAGAAATTAGATCAGAGAACTAGACTGTTACATGAGTTAGCAGAGAGATGACATGAAATTCCTAGCTAATGTTAACTTAGTTACATAAGCCAAGGTTTTATTTTATTTACCTGTGAATCAAGAATGCTATTTTATCTACCTGTTAATGAAGAATGCTATTGGAGCAGCACTTAATTAATCATTATTGCTACTGGATTCCCACTGCTGAGCATTATACTGGATACTAGTCAGAAGGCTAGTAAAGATTCTTATTACCATATCAATGTAGTATTAATTCAGTAGCAAAGGAATTATTTGGTCAACAACCTAATGGAAAAGAAGCTAGGCTTTATTATCAGTGTTAATGAACAGAAAAACACTGTCATAAAAATATGCGTGGTTTGTAATTTCCTGACAATAAAACCTCAAGCGGTGCTGTCATCTTGGTTCTATGGGATACAGGGGTGACTACAGTTAAGGCTGTGAAGTTAAATTTCTTCTCCTCTCCACCTCTGCTCCCTCGCTTGTGATGATCATCCACATCCTCCTCTAAGGGGCCTCACGCCTCTCTGTTCTCTTCCCTTTTAAACCGCACAGGAGTACAAACGCTCCTAAGTCTATTCGAAAGAGAGAATCGAAGTAATTTTCAAAACCTTACATAAAATCCATTTCTCTGTTTATAATCACTCACTGGAGTTCCATAACCCTTGGAATAAAAGACTCTTTACTCTGGTTTATAAGATATTTCATGATCTCATTGCTGTGAAATGCTCCTAATTTGTCTCTAGTTTAGCTGTTTGGGTCTTCTGTTCCTTGAAGATGCCAAATTCTTTTCTACCCCCGACTGAAAGGTTGTTGCTGAACCACAAAAAGACGCTGGGATTCTTGGCCTCCAGAGGAGAAGAATTCAATCTGGGGCCAGAGACAAGGCTTGATCGCTCAGAGCCTTTTGTGTAATAAAGTTTTATTAAAGTATAAAGGAGATAGAGAAAGCTTCTGACATAGGCATCAGAAGGGGGCAGAAAGAATACCCCTTGCTAGTGTTAGCAGTGGAGTTATATACTCTCCAATGAATCCAAAGAATGTCTGGAGGTTGTAAAGACCTCACCAGACCTACTCCCATAATTTACATTTTAAGATAACAGGATTAGCCAGAAGGTTTAATCCAGAGACTGTCCTCAGGCAGGATACATTATTGTTATATAATCCTAAGGAATGTAGAGGGGAAAAAAAGTTTGTCCTTTCTTCCTCCTTGAGAATTCCAGACCCCTCTCTCCTTGGGGACCCCTAGACTTCTTATCAACCTGCCTAGGAAATGACTCTCTCATGATCTTTTGCAGTTTTCTCTCTTCTAGAAATGCTCTGTTTGCACTCTGGATTTTATTTTTCAGGTGCTAACTTAAATATAATCCCCTCAAAGATGCATCTCTGAGGATCCTATCTATATTGTTTCTACCTCCAATGTTGTGAGCACACTCTCTGTTTATTTCTTTTATTATCCATTTACTTTTTACTTTCATCCTCTACTTGATAGCAACTTCCATGAGAGCACAGATGGATTTATTTTGTAAACCACTGTAAACCCAAGGCTAGGTTTTTTCCTGGCACTAGCAGATACCAATACAAATTTACTGAGTGAATGAGGCTGGGCATTTTGTCCTGGATAACTGATAGACTAGTTTCGTTTAAAGTGTAACTGAAAAGTTACATCATTCACTTATATTTTAGGTTTTAATCTTCACTTAAGGATTTCAGTGTATTGAGGC